>NW_025729112.1:0-30394 GCF_021461385.2 Schistocerca piceifrons
TAGCTTTCAATATTACAAGTATTTAAACTTCGTGGTGAACCATGACTTCATCATGAAGGAGATAGTGGGCTTACAGTAATTTGTTGTTGTTGTTGTTGTTGTTGTCGTCGTCTTCAGTCCTGAGACTGGTTAGATGCAGTTCTCCATGGTACTCTATCTTGTGCAAGCTGCTTCATCTCCCAGTACGTACTGTAGCCTACATCCTTTTGAATCTGCTTAGTGTATTCATCTCTTGGTGTCACTCTACGATTTTTGCCCTCCACGCTGCCCTCCAATGCTAAATTTGTGATCCCTTGATGCCTCAGAACATGTCCTACTAACCGGTCCCTTCTTTTTGTCAAGTTGTGCCACAAACTCCTCTTCTCCCCAATTCTATTCAATACTTCGTCATTGGTTATGTGATCTACCCATCTAATCTTCAGCATTCTTCTGTAGCACCACATTTCAAAAGCTTCTATTCTCTTCTTGTCCAAACTATTTACTGTCGTCGTGTCACTTCCATACATGGCTACACTCCATACAAATACTTTCAGAAAGGACTTCCTGACACTTAAATCTATACTCGATGTTAACAAATTTCTCTTCTTCAGAAACGCTTTCCTTGCCATTGCAACTCTACATTTTATATCCTCTCTACTTTCGACCATCATCAGTTATTTTGCTCCCCAAATAGCAAAACTCGTTTACTACTTTAAGTGTCTCATTTCCTAATCTAATTCCCTCAGCATCATCCGATTTAATTCAACTACATTCCATTACCTTCGTTTTGCTTTTGTTGATGTTCATCTTATACCCTCCTTCCATGACATTGTAAATGCTATTAAACTACTCTTCCAAGTCCTTTGCTGTGTCTGACAGAATTACAATGTCGTCAGCGAACCTCAAAGTTTTTATTTCTTCTCCGTGGATTTTAATACCTACTACAAATTCTTCTTTTGTTTCCTGTACTGCTTGCTCAATATAGAGATTGAATAACATTGGGGAGAGGCTGCAACCCTGTCTCACTCCCTTCCCAACCACTGCTTTCCTTTCATACCCCTCGACTCTTATAACAGCCATCTGATTTCTGTATAAATTGTAAATAGCCTTTTGCTCCCTGTAGTTTACCCCTGCCACCTTCAGAATTTGATAGAGAGTATTCCGGTCAACATTGTCGAAAGCTTTCTCTAAGTCAACAAATGCTATAAACGTAGGTTTGCCTTTTCTTAATCTAGCTTCTAAGATAAGTAGGGTCAGTATTGCCTCACGTGTTCCAATATTTCTATGGAATCCAAATTGATCTTCCCCGAGGTCAGCTTCTACCAGTTTTTCCATTCATCTGTAAAGAATTCGCATAAGTAATTAATTGAAAAAAAATTTTTAGTAAAAAACTACCTACAACTCAGTTTACATTATACAATTAAAACGTGATGACTAGTTCAGTTGTGCACAACCACCATATTCAAATCATAAAAATGAATTCATTATGCATTGAAAAATGTCATCGATTAGCAACAGGCATGCAATGACATGCAGTTGTATCATGGGCCAACAAGATCAGGACAGTATGCTGTTGAAAACATCATCTAGAGTGAGCCTGGTTGTAAACCACCACCGTCTTGTGACATTATGCTTTAAAGCTTGGCTCAGTCTCAGTGATGCTTTTAACAGGACACTGTCATAGTCTTGAGGCCCATAATATGAATGCATGCCACTGCATGACTGTTGCTACTCAACAGTGTTTTTCAGTGCCTATTCAACTTGAAACATCCTGGCAGATTAAAATTGTGTGCAGGACCGAAACTCGAACTTCGGCCCTATGCCTCTTGCGGGTGAGTGCTCTACCCACTTATCTACCCAAGCATGACTCATGACCTGTCCTCACAGCTTTACTTCCCCAAGAGCCCAATCTCCCACCTTCCATACGTAACAGAAGCTCTCCTGCAAATCTGCTAGACTAGCACTCTTGAAGACAGGATATTTTGGAGATAAAGCTTATCCACAGCCTGTTGGATGTTCCCAGAATGAAATTTTCACTCTGCAGTGGAATGTGTGCACTGATATGAATCTTCCTGGTGGATTAAAACTGTGTGCTGGGCCAAGACTCAGACTCGGGACCTTTGTCTTTCACCAGCAAGTGGTCAGCTAGTTTTTATGATCTGAATGATACGAAGTTGGTCTTTATACCCAACCAAAACGAGTCACAGTGTTTTTATTGTGTAACGTAAATTGGGAGTCTATGCAGCAAAAATTTTTTATATTAGAAATTCGTGTTTAATAAATTACTTAGTCTTGCTCAATGCTTTTGTTTTATCATACTAAAAACATGTCTGTTGCATTTTCATGTTTTAGGCCGATTGATCCAGCACCAGGTTCAACCCTGCAAGTGCAAATGGATGTGGATGGTTGCAGTAAGACACTAAATGAGGTTCGTTTCCTGGAACATGTGCAGTGCAAAGTGTCTCTCCGTTTCTTCCCTCGTGGTAACCTGCGTATTCTTCTTACTTCACCAATGGGAACTACATCTACACTACTCTTTGAACGTCCACGAGATGTTGTCAGTTCCAATTTTGATGACTGGCCATTCCTTAGTGTCCATTTCTGGGGGGAAAAGGCAGATGGCCGCTGGACTCTTGAAATTATTAATGGTGGAAATCGGCGAGTCAACCAACCAGGTACTTCCTTTTACATTCAGATCATTAAAGCTTTAAATTTGTCTTGCAATTTGATAGAAAAAGTTGTATATTGTTGCAGTCCTTTATGTGCTATACTCATTTCCTCTGTCACCTGCTTTAAAATTTGTTTCTAACATGTGTAAAAATGAATTTCCCAGCAGATCAGAATTGGGTGCAAGGTGTTTTGTGGCAGCATGTGAATGTTGAATTCTGATATGTGAAAGTGGCAGTAAATAATTATAAATTTTAAGTGCAGATATTGGCTAATAAGTTTACTATTTTTTGTTTGTTTCAGGCATCTTGAAGAAGTGGCAGTTGATTTTCTATGGTACAGCAACAAATCCCATCCGCTTACGACAAAGTTTACGACTGGGTAGTGCACCTGGTATTCCAGTTTCTCAGGCTACTGCTTCACAAAACTCCTACATCTTCCCAGACTCTCAACCAACCGGATCTCCTGCTGATGACTACTTCAATGGCTTCAATCCAGGCTTTCAAAATTTTCCCAACATCTATAGTGTATCAGGTATTACATAGTACACTAATGGCCTTAAATATATTGAAGAATGCACTGGACTCTTAAAAGACTCTGAAACAAAGAAGAGTTTGGTCCATTCAGTACTTTACATGCAGTACTTGAAGTTTCATTGTCAAAAAATGTAACATCCATTTATCCAGAAAGAGCAAAATTAGTTGATAGGGAAACACTATTTTCAGTGTGTTGAGTTTCTTGCACTGAACTTAACCCATGAAATCCCAACCATACAAAACAAAAAGTGATAATTATCAAAGCTATGGACTTCTAAATAGGGAAGTTTGATTTCATGTTCTAGAACTATGTTTAAATAATAATATTTATTTTTATTATTATTTCAGGAAGCAACCCAGAAGCATCAGTTGCTCCACTTGAAGGTGATGAGATTCCAGATAATGCAGTGCAAGTAACATATGAAAAAGATAGTAGCAGCATTGCAGGTAGTTTGAAGGTGTTGCATACGTGTGATCCAGAGTGTGACTCACAAGGCTGTTACGGAAAGGGACCTACACAGTGCATTGCATGCAAACATTATAAACTGGACAAGTAAGTCCTTGTTTTCCCCTTCTTCCATTTATTTTTTTGCACAATTGTTTTATGTTTTTCATATAAGAAACTATCAATGTAACAAACTAGTTTGATCTTGCAAGCATGATAAGTCTATCGGGGATCTTGGTCATTATAAACTATACTATTTGAAGCAGTTCACTAATTATCTAAAAGATAAGTGTGTTATACTAATTTACTACAACCTTCATTCAATCTGTTTCAAGTGATGATAGAATTCTGTACACCACAACAGAACCCATAAAAGCATAGTATTGTTCACAGATCACTGAAACATTTTCTGGATTCTGTTGTGCTAAACTGAAAATAAAAGCTTTCGTACAAATTGGAAATTGGGAAGGAGAGGCGGAGGCATGGAGAGGCGCAGAGAGGGAGAGGGTAACCTGCGAGATGCACAAGAAAGGTGTGGCAGGAGGGAAATACAAAGTTAAACATCAATCTAGCAAGGTGATACATTATACTCACAATTAGGACTGATTGAGATGGTGTAGTGATAATACAACTGACTTGCATTTATACCAAATAAATTAACAAACGGCGGAGCTGATCCTCCTTGGTACGCGAAACAGGTTAGTACCCTGTTGCAGAAACAATGAAACAAACATGCCAGATTTAAACAGTCGCAAAATCCCCAAGATTGGCGATCTATTACAGAACTATGTTAGTGGCAAGAAACAATCAATGCCTTCTCTGCGTGATAGCAATGGAGATACTATCAAAGACAGTACTGCCAAAGCAGAGTTACTACGGTAAACACAGCCTTGCGAAATGCCTTCACAAAAGAAGACAAAGTAAATATTCCAGGATTTGAATCAAGAATAGCTGCCAACATGAGTAACGTAGAAGTAAATATCCTCATAGTAGTGAAGCAACTTAAAATCAATTAATAAAAGCAAGTCTTCTGGTCCAGGCTGTATACCAGTTAGGTTCCTTTCGGAGTATGCTGATGCATTAGCTCCATACTTAACAATCATATACTACCGTTCGCTCAACAAAAGATCCATATCCAAAGACTGGAAAGTTCCACAGGTCACACCAATATTCAACAAAGGTAGTAGGAGTAATCCACTAAATTACAGGTCCTTATCATTAATGTCGATATGCAACAGGATTTTGGAACATATATTGTGTTCAAACATTATGAATTACCTTGAAGAAAACGGTCTATTGACACACAGTCATCATGGATTTAGAAAACGTTAGTCCTGTGGAACGCAACCAGCTCTTTATTCTCATCAAGTGTTGAGTGCTATTGACAAGGGATTTCAGATTGATTCTGGATTTCTGGAAGGCTTTTGACACTGTACCACACAATTGTGTGTTTGTGGAATACCATCTCAGTTATGAGACTGGATTTGTGATTTCCTGTCAGAGAGGTCACAGTTCATAGTAATTGATGGGATGTCATTGAGTAAAACAGAAGTAATTTCTGGTGTTCTCCAAGGTAGTGTTATAGGCCCTTTGCTGTTCCTTATCTATATAAATGATTTGGGAGACAATCTGAGCAGCTGTCTTGGGTTGTTAGCAGATGAAGCTGCCGTTATGCGACTAATAAAGTCATCAGAAGATTAAAACAAATTGCATAATGATTTAGAAAAGATACCTGAATAGGTCGAAAATTGGTAGTTTACTCTAAATAACGAAAAGTGTGAGGTCATCCGCATGAGTGCTAAAAGGAACTCGTTAAACTTCGATTACACGATAAATCAGTCTAATCTAAAAGCTTGATACCTACGTATTACAATTACGAACAACTTAAATTGGACGCAACACATAGAAAATGTTGTGGGGAAGTCCAACCAAAGACTGTGTTTTATTGGCAGGACACTTAGAAAATGTAACAGATCTACTAAGGAGGCAGCCTACACTGCAGTTGTGCGTCCTCCTTTAGATTCAGCTGTGTGGTGTGGTATCCTTACCAGATAGGACTGACGGGGTAAGTAGAAAAAGTTCAAAGAAGGGCAGCATGTTTTGTATTATCGAAAAATATGGGAGAGAGTGTCACAGAAATGATACAGGATTTGGGCTGGACATCACTAAAAGAAAGGCATTTTTCATTGTGATGGAATCTTCTCACGGAATTCCAATCTCCAACTTTCTCATCTGAATGCGAAAATATTTCGTTGACACTGACCTACATAGGGAGAAACAATCACCATGATAAAATAAGGGAAATCGGAGCTATATGAGATTGGAATAATAGAGAATTGTGAAGGTGGTTCGATGAACCCTGTGCCAGGTTCGATGAACCCTCTGCCAGGCACTTAAATGTGATTTGCATGTAGATTTAGAGGATGGCAGTTGAAGTGCCTTTTCAGCCATTCAGATTTAGGTTTACTGTGATTTTGCTAACTCACTTTCTCACTTGAGACAACTATAAGAATCTTAGGCATCTGCAGTCAGCAAGGAAACTGGATGGTGGTGGTCGGGGTGGGTTTAAACGTGGCAAGAGGGGGCATTTGGTTGCTGCCCCAGCCCTCTCCTCCCCTGGAATCGAGATTACGAACTTTTTTTTCATTACAGAATTATCATACATTTCCAAAAATTATGAAAAACCATCAATTCTCTGGGGTGTAATAATACATTTGTGTCACCTATAAAATTTGGTTGTAGTGGCATAACATGTCTTAAAACTGATCAACCAGTTTACATATAATTTTGCAATTTTTTAAGTCTGTCCCCCTTCACACAGGTAAATTTCTGTGTATGCCAATGGTCAGGGTTGTTCCTTTGAAAATGATACAGACTATTTTATTCCGATCCTTCTCTACTGTGAGCTTGTGCTCCATCTCTAATATCTTCATCACAAATGGCATGTCACACACTAATCTCCCTTTCCTTCAAATTTGGAAGAAGCATAGTTCCAATCATTAAAAAGTGTGTGTTAATGATTTAAATTTTCTTTCCTTTCCATAAATTACCTCAAGTGATTGCCAGGATCATTACTTTGCAAAGACCAATTCCTTTCACTGTTCCTCTTTTTCTCTCAGGCTAATCATCCTGACATCCATTGTTGTTTATTTTTTCTGGTCTGTGACATGTAACTTCTAGTAGGATCAGACTGTAGTGGCGTTACAGAATGTTTCCCAGTTTGGTAACTGACAATTTGTTTAAAATTTGTTGACTGTCAATTTCAAAAACATACTTTGTTAGTGTCTGAACTGAATTTTTATGTATTTGAAGTGGCCTTTGTAGTTATTGCACCACTAACATTAAGCAACTCCTTTGAAAGGTACAGATGTTAGATTTCATTTCCTCTGTGGAAATAGTGTGTGGGAATAAATGCATTATCTCACAATGTAGTAGCATTTAATAGCTTAAGATATTTAAAGTGCTTAGTGCCAAACGCTGTTGTTCTGATTGCTCTGTATGATTTATTCCAGCACCTGTGTTAGTCGTTGCCCACCACGCAGTTTTCCTAGTCAGGGTGGTATCTGTTGGCCATGTCATGAATCCTGTGAAACATGTGCTGGTGCTGGCCAAGACAGCTGCCTTACATGTGCACCTGCTCATTTAAGAGTCACTGACCTTGCAATTTGTCTACAGCAGTGCCCTGAGGGATATTATGAAAGTGAGTTTTTTGACAAATTAATATGAATAGAACGTTACTGTTTTTACATAATTGTAACCACCATTTTCAGTGAATTAATGGGTAAATATACATCATCCTATGTTTTTCTTCTTTCTTGTATCAAAGTTTTAGGTTGTAGTTAGGAGTGCTGTTTTGAGTCTCAGCATTTAAACAGCATGGAAGACTGTAAAACCAGTGAAGTCTTCATTGAAATCTACTACATATTGAAGAATGCTTGTGCATGTTTGATGTGCTCCAAGCTGAATACATGAAGCATTAACTGTTAGGGTGAGGAAACTATGCAGAAGAAAATTTAGATTTGATGTTTGTTGACTTTCTAATTGTATTAAATAGATGTAGGTTAATGTTCTGGATTTTTTCATTTGAGACAAATGAAATTCATAGTCACTTTGAGAATTGCTGTTCAGTTTCCTCAGAAGTAAGGGGAACACTATACTCATAAGCAAATGAATTAAGACACAGCTGTGTAGGGGTGTGTTAGGTTTGCTTGATTAGATTAAGGTCAAAGTATGGGAACATGATGAAAGTACCTCATGTCTGCGGAGCATTGGGGGGAGGAGAAATCTCTATCCCCATATTAAAATAAGAGTCCACAAAGGTTACATAACTAAGGTTAAAATAGCTTAAAATGTTAAAATAGTGCATTCCTGAGTATATGATGTGCAAAGGAATATTCTCTTCAGTCCTGGGTCTGCCAGAAAGCCTCTCGCACAGAAGGACCTACAGGAAGGAATAAATATCCCGAATTAGAACTGAAACCACCATAAACAGGATAAAATTTATAAAAAGTATTAATGACCCAAAATCCCGAATGCCCCCTTACAAAACTTAACAGTCCTGGCTTAAGGGCACATCACACGTGGATCTGCAGGAAGACAGATTGGCAGTCTTTCAAACACTGCAACTCCTCAGAAAAGGGGTTATATAGACTGTGCACCAGCAAGTATGTGAGGAAAACAATGTAACCCCCTGAGTAAAGTTTGTGGCTCTCTAGTGCCTCATCTGTGAGACCAGTATGAAGCACAACCCAAAGCTAAAATGCCGGCTGGAGTGGCCATGTACTCATAAGGTTAGTGAGTGGACTGCTCACGACACCTGATGGTCTAAGTTTAGATTAATGTACCCACCAACAACAGGTCTAAGAAACCACAAACTGTCATCCACCACAGAGGAAGCTAACCTCTCTCATGTACCAGCAAAGCACTAATAATGGATTACTGTGTCATTTTAAAAATTTTGCAGATGCACCTGGATATGGGATTATGTCCTGAAAGCAGGTAGTGCTTTCCTTTTTAGAAATAATTACCATTGAAAGTGAATAACAATTATGGATGTCCCATGAACAGAAATGTGTGCCTTCCATTTCTGATACACATAGTTAATGTTAATACTGTAATTACAGTTCATGTTAAGACCTTAATTAACTATCACTGTTAATGACATGTATTGAATTCAAGAAAAATAGAATGTGATGTGTTGATAAACAGATAATTCTTTCATGGATCTTTCGTGTGGGTGGGAATAGACAAATGTTGAATGCAAGGTTACACCAGCGTAAGCTGACACAAATAAGTCAATGTAGTCATGCCAAAACTTGAAAATTACCATTAACTGTGACAGAAAATATTTGAACAAAGCCGTGGATTTTGAACAACTCATTAGAATCGAAAATGGCCACTGGAAAGATCTGTGCAGGCAAGAGAACTGCTTCCAAAAATTAAAATTGAGAATATAGTGTTTGTTGCGAGCAGTTTCATTGAACACACAGAATGTATCAGAAAAGTAAGAAATATGGTATGACTACAGAATATTTTAAATATATATTAAAAATTTTGCTTTCATATTCGTGAATTTTTCATGATCTCTGTACTAGAAATCTCTTTCCTTCTGCAAGAGACTGCCAAAGCTCATTCTGCAGCTATGAATTACCTGTGCTATCTCTGGATGACATAATATGTATGTCAAAGTGTATTTACAGCAACTAATCTTCTGACCTAGAATTGCACAACAGACCTACCTGTTACTCCATGCAGAAGTTTGAAACATGTTGTAAATGAGGCATTATCTCAGACTGTTTGCATATTGTGTAAATAACTTGTAAAAATAGAAATGGTTTGGGTTTTTATGCAACACTGTGTCAGTTTGTGGAAGACATACTATGTTTGAAAGTAGCATCTGTGTTTTCATGTCACTTACTTTACATCAACTGTGCATCAGTGCTAATTAGGCTGTACAAACAGCACGAATTATCAGTTCACATTCACTGCTTTTTTATGTTGTGACATCTGTATGTGGAAGTTTTGTGTCAAAAATTTCACTGAAAAATGAGAAATATGACTGGACATTATTTTTAATGGGTGTTGATGTACAGAAGTCTCTTTTCAATTTTAGACGCTGAACAAAACACGTGTGTACCATGTGAACCAAATTGTGGTAGTTGTCAGGATCGGCCAGATCATTGCACAAGTTGTGACCACCACCTGGTGCTATACAAAAACAAATGCTATGCTGCCTGTCCTATTTATACATATGAAATGGAAGATTACACGTAAGTACTGATCTGTAGCCTGTTTAAGATGACCACTGTGAATGTTTCCAGAACTTAAGAGCATTTCAGTTATGTACTTATCAATGATTAAATAGCCTTACGTTAAAAGTAGTTTTGGCACTAAATTGTGTTATGATGGGAGTGCTGTGATACTGATATTGTTTTATTATGTTCATAAAAAACTTCTACTTTTCCACTTTGCTGGATAATATTTGTATAGTGAACTATTTGGTAGTGTTCACTGAGCTACTTCCATAAAAAATGAAAAAAGCTGAAAGTAATCAAGAAACTGTTTTGTATGTTTGTGTGGCAGGTGGTAGCCATAAGCAAGGCACTTCTCAAACATACATTTTGTTGTCTTCACAAATGGCTTACTTTTGATTATAAAGGAATTATTTGTGTCATCTTAAAACAGCTCTGATTTGTCATTGTGACTAATGCTCACATCCAGATATCAAATGTTGCATTGACCATTTTTTGTTTTGTTTGGTTTTTACTGTCTCACACTGTGCAGTGGTAGGCACATAAATTGCTGTAGTTGACAAGTTAACACTTTCTTGTTGACAATAGTCGTAGTTGAAACCTGACTGGGCCTACTTTGTAATTAGGGAAATGCCTAACATTCCCAAGATGAGAAGATCACTAAGGCTGAAGTGTGAGTAATTTAGGCTGCTGTCTCCTTGTGGTACATGGCAGTATTTCTGGACCTGGAATATTATATTGCAGTTGAATTTAAGACCCTTGTATTTAGAACTGTCACATTTAGGCAGTTATTGTTGTCATGAAGCTAAATACAGCTTCCTCTTTGTCTAAAACACAAGATAGCCTTTAATGGGCTTACTAGACATAGGGATGCTCATACAAAAACCTGTTACTCTTTCACAGTAATTTTACAGATATTAAATGTCGTAACTAGTATTGTATCATTGGCTTAATTAAAAAATCTGGTGTTGAGTTTGCTGGTCTTGCTGCTTGTACAGTAAAAGCAGCTGAAGCTATCTTGTCTCCTTCGAAAAGTCTGTTTTTATCTGGATTCTTCAGTGGTTTAGCATTAGGCAGAGGTTTAACTGATGGTTGGCATATTACGTTATTGAGTATAAGTTTTTTGTTAGTGTTTCTTCTGGATCATGCCATAAGCTGCCATCACACCAGTATTAACAATTGCTGTGAGTTAATAATTGCTTACTGAGACATTGAGACATTAATCTACAAACTTTATTTATAGGCTTGAAGAAAAAGGATATTTCAGTGAAATGAAATTTACAGTCGCATTAAGTGTACTTCCCACACTAATTACAGCTGTGAGTAGGTGGCGTAACCATCTGTCACTCATTAATGTTCATCCAGTCTCATTTTTGTGATCGCAGACAATTCGAATGAACAGTTCCTTCAAAATAACATTTCGGTTAATTCCTATAATACTACCTTCAACATAGGCCTTAATATATTTGCAAAAATGTTGCCTTAACCTGTAACAGATATAAATACAGAACAGTAATTGTGGTAAGAAAGTGAAAAAGAAGGCACACAATTTTAGGGAGCAAATATAATTCTTAATTGGAGTATAGAGAAGTGTGAAAACTATCGGCAATCAGCTTAGCAGCCCATGCATGCAGGTTGCTGACAGGGATAATATACAGAGGAACAGAAAAGAAAACTGAGGATGTGTCGGATGGCAATCAGTTTTGCTTTAGGAAAGGTAAAGGCAAGAGAGAGGCAGGTGGATGAAATTGTGCTTCATGATGGAAACAAAGCTGAAGATAAATGAAGAAATACTCATAGAGTTTGTCAATATAGATAAAGCTCTCTATGACATAAAATGGTGCAAGATGTTCAAAATTCTGCGAAAAGGAGGAGGTAGCTGTAGCGGATGTCGGGTAATGTACAATATGTGCAAGAATCAAGAGGGAACAATGATATCAGAAAGCCAAGAACGAAGTGCTGAGATTAAAAATGGTGAGAGATGGGGATGTGTTTCACTTCTACTTTTCAATCTGTAAATAAGAAGCAATGATGCAATAAAAATAAAGGTTCAAAGTGCTGTTGAATGGGATAAACAATCTAATGAGTACAGAATATGAATTGAGAATAAACAAGAAAAGAAGACTAAAGTAATGAGAAGTAGCGGAAATGAGAATAGCATGAAGCCTAACATAAAATTAGGTAACCACGAAGTAGATGAAGTTAAGGAATTCTGCTACCTTGGACAAAGCAAAGAGAGCATGAAAACAGTGTAACATAGGCAAAGAGAGCATTCAGGGCCAAGAGAAGTTAAATGTTATCAAACATAGGCCTCGGTTTGAGGAAGAAATGTCTGAGAAAGTACTTGGTTTGGAGCACAGCATTACATGTAGTGAATCACGGGCAGTGGGCAAACTGGAACAGGGGAGAATGAAAGTGTCTGGGATGTGGTGCTACAGAAGAATGTTGAAAATTAGGTGGAGGGATAAGATAAGGAGTGAGAAAGTTCTTCGCAGAATCAGTGGAGAACAGAACATATGGAAAACAATGAAAAGGTGGTGGTGCAGGATGGTAGATCATATGTTAAAACATCAGGGAATAATCCCCATAGTACTAGAGGGAACTGTAGAGTGTAAAATCTGTAGCGGAAGACACAGAATGGAATACATCTAACCAATAACTGAGGACATAGGCTAAAAATGCAAAAGGTATGTGCTTCATTGGTGACTGCAGTTTGGTCTGTTAGCTACAGTGGAGACTAAGTAAAATATTGTATTAAAAGGGGTTTTACCTAAGCTCATCATCTTATTTTTCATGTCCTGAATATATTAATATTTGATGTTTTCACACCTACACTATGCAGTGCTCATGGTGGCACATAGTGGTGTTGAGCAGATTTTGAAACTTGAACATTTTATGTGCATGTAAGTAGATTAATACTGTAAAGACACACGTCTGCACATAAGCAGCATTAAGACTTCATTCACTGGTTAACTTTCGTAGCATTATCATCATCTAGTCAAACATAATTGAGCCATATTGATGAGTCGTTGTCATCTTCCATCATCAATTTTTCAACATTATAAGCATCATACACTCATCATAGTTGACTAGTATGACATAGTTTTCACCAGATTATCATAATACAATTGAAACTAGTTGTAGAGTGAAATAAAGTCGTACATTAACTTCCAAGTGGTCAGGTCTTCCTTTTTCAAATACTTACAAGCTGAGGAGCACCACCTGCACACAATATGCCAATATTAATATCAGTTAATGTTGCAGAAGTAGTTCATAAATGATTTATAAGTAAAGTAACAATGTACCAAATAGCAGAGGCATTGAGCTGTTGACGGGCACATAAACAAGATTGAAAACTTTGCTAGCTTTTGGGTGAATACTTTTTTAAGACGTAGGATTCTTCATAAAGTTAGCAGAATTTTCAGTCTTGTTTATTTGCCTGTCAAAGACTCAATGCCTCTACTATTTGGAGGTTTGTTACCTCTACTCCTAAATTATTTATATTCTGTGAGAACTTTCCATAGTATATTTATGAAACAAGTTCCATGTGCGTTATGCTGATCAGGCTTGCTATATTTGACTCTCTTCAGGTTGATGCTGCAAGTATTGTTCAAATGGTTCAAATAGGTCTGAGCACTATGGGACTTAACATCTGTGGTCATCAGTCCCCTAGAACTCAGAACTACTTAAACCTAACCAACCTAAGGACATCACACACAGCCATGCGCGAGGCAGGATTCGAACCTGCGACCATAGCAGTCGCGCGGGCAAGCATTTTGGGCTACTTAATGTATTCCACTACAACAAAACCAACTTAACTTCTCTATTATTTAGTTGGTTGCCTTGATCTGGTATGCTCTTGAGAATCATCATCTACAGGACAATAATGATGTACAAGAAGTTAGAACAGATGAATCTTCATGGCTCTCTTTGATGAGATTTCCACCAGACTTTATCATTTTTTATTTGCTAGCATATGTATTGATGAACTCCAAAATACACTTCAGTACAAAACATGGTAAAATAATTTTAAACTGTAGAAATGATACCATGTAACACCTTAAGCTGCTGCTGAAAGTATTCTTCAATTTGCTACTGGTTTCAGTCAAAGACCATTACCCACCACCTGTTACACAGACATCATGGATACTGGAAAATTTCAAATGGAAAAGGGCATTATGAAATTGTGGTGAAAATACGAACAATTTTTGCAGTTTTAGTTTAATATTAATGTTGGTATATTTTGTGTTGGTAGTGGTCTTCATCTTCAAGGATTTAAAAAAGGAAGACTTGACCACCTGGAAGTTGCTACACAACTTAATTTCATTCAGAAACTATTTCAGTAGTGAAACTTCCTGGCAGATTAAAACTGTGTGCCTGACCGAGACTCGAACTCGGGACCTTTGCCTTTCGCGGGCAAGTGCTCTACCATCTGAGCTACCGAAGCACGACTCACGCCCGGTACTCACAGCTTTACTTCTGCCAGTATCTCGTCTCCTACCTTCCAAACTTTACAGAAGCTCTGGAAACATCCCCCAGGCTGTGGCTAAGCCATGTCTCCGCTATATCGTTTCTTTCAGGAGTGGTAGTTCTGCTAGGTTCACAGGAGAGCTTCTGTAAAATTTGGAAGGTAGGAGACGAGATACTGGCAGAAGTAAAGCTGTGAGTACCGGGCGTGAGTCATGCTTCGGTAGCTCAGATGGTAGAGCACTTGCCCGCGAAAGGCAAAGGTCCCGAGTTCGAGTCTCGGTCGGGCACACAGTTTTAATCTGCCAGGAAGTTTCATATCAGCGCACACTCCGCTGCAGAGTGAAAATCTCATTCTGGAAATATTTCAGTAGTATTATGATAATCTGGTAAAAATAATTAAGACATACTGGTTAACTACAGTCAGCAAACAATACAAAATAAAAAGTATCAGATAAGTAGGAGAAAAATAGAATTAATAAAAGAAGAGCTAAAACCAGAAATGAAAATATGTGGTCTTACAATGTGCCACTCGAACAGCCAACAAGATTAGACAAATATTTTGTGAAACAGGAGTAAAATATTTTTGTGACTGAAAATACAATTCGGTCCAATTCAGAGCATAAATCTGAATCAATATCCCACTACCATCATTCAGGCTGCAGTGCAGTTGTTGCAGTATATATTATATTGGACAAACCATCATAAAAATACGTACACAACACAAACAACATTTTAAAATCAATGAAAGCAATCTGTTGATGTTGACTGCACATTTAAGAGATGAAAAACACAAAGCAGATAAAATTCATATTAGTGTTGTTATTTTATGAAAGACAGGGAAAGGTGAAATACATGGACCTTCTGTAATAGCTTGAAATTTTTTTTTCATCATCATACTAAAGAATCAAATTCCATTTTGAGCAGATGAATTAAACTGAAAACAATATCACAAATTTCTGAGATATGTTGTTACTAAGGTACTTCTAGAATTAGGGCCACTTGATTAGAATTAAGTCTGCAGCATTATTGAGTTCTTCATATTTTATGCTAAATAATGTTAATTATTCTTTGATGTTACACAGGATGTACATAAAGTCTGGGAACACTTTCAATTATTTACTTTCAGTTATTTGCTTTGCTTTCAGTTATTTGCTTTGCTTTCAGTTATTTGCTTTGCTGTCAGTTATTTGCTTTGCTGTCAGTTATTTGCTTTGCTGTCAGTTATTTGCTTTGCTTTCAGTTATTTGCTTTGCTTTCAGTTATTTGCTTTGCTTTCAGTTATTTGCTTTGCTTTCAGTTATTTGCTTTGCTTTCAGTTATTTGCTTTGCTTTCAGTTATTTGCTTTGCTTTCAGTTATTTGCTTTGCTTTCAGTTATTTGCTTTGCTTTCAGTTTTTTTATATATATATATATATATATAGACACACACACACACACACACAGTGTAGTTTGGTAATTTGCCAATAGTCAGCGCTGGTTGCAAAAATGGAGAGTTTAGGTGCAGAGCGAACTGTTTCATAAAATGGTCTCCCTAATCACCAGATCTCACTCTGTGATATTTTTTTTTTTTTCCTGTGGGGGACACATCAAAGATCTGGTACGTGTACCGCCTCTACCACATGATGTAACAGAGCTCCGGGAGAGGATAAGGGAAGCGACTGCCACAATTGACGATGCCATGCTGGGACGGGTATGGGAAGAATTCGATTACCGTATTGATGTCTGCTGGGTCACTTGTGGTTACAACTTGGGCTGTTAACAAGAAATTGTTGTATTGTTCTGCAGTTCTGAAATAATCTTTTCACCTGAAACTTTCCATATCCACTACATGTGTACAACAGGTGCTCGTTGCACATTCAAGAGCAATTTTAGCAGCGGTTTGTGGGTTCGTGATACCATTTCTACAATTTGTCAGGGCTGAGAAAAACAATCAACAAAAAATATTTTACAATTTTATACATTTGAAATATAGGAGAAATCAGTTTATTGATCATTTAGAAATAAAACCATGCCATGAGAAATAGTTTCCTCTTTGATACACAACACAGCTGTGTCAGATGAACATAAATGGAGCAACTGGTAGTAATTTTGCAAGGCGCTATTCCGTGTTTTCGGTGTATACTTGTATGTCTATTGTCACTGAAATACCTTAAGATTGCGAATCTTGATACAGTTAGACTAGCTCATTTGTATTTCACATTCATTTCCAGAGAAATAAAGAATTTTCTTAACCAGGAGATCAAATATGTATATTTCACACATTTGTTAACAGATGTGCACCATGTCATGCATCATGTGAAACATGTAATGGGTCGAGTGAAACACAGTGCTTGACCTGCCGACCTGGCAGATTTGAGCTGGCTGGAACATGCCTAGCCAGTTGTCCTGATGGATACTATGCTGACAAGAAACGACGTGAATGTGTTCGCTGTGCATTTGGCTGTGCCAGCTGCAGTGGTAATGTTTGCTTGGCGTGCAAGGAAGGCTGGACACTCAACCGCAAAGGCAGATGTGTTCCTGAAGGAAACGTTCATTGTACTAGATGTAAGTATCAATGAACGCAGCACTGTGTGTAACTGTTTTACATTCTTCTAGATTCTTTTTTTCTTCTTGCCCTCACAATAGGTGATTATCTCTCATCTTGGGGTCTGAGTGTACTTTTTTTAACCTTCCCCAACTTCTCCCTCTCTCCTTCCCAATGAAAGAAGTAATAGTTCTGAAGGCTAGGGTACTGCCATGTAGTTCCATGTGTTTCAGTGAGCAGCACTAAGTATTTTGTCTCCTGTAAGTATGTACTTGTTCTCACAATAACAGTTACTGTCGATAGGCACACACGCAAAAGTACATGACAATCTCTTGGTATTCAGAACTATTGTTTCCTTTCTTGGGAAGGAGAGAGGGCTTGTGTGGAAGCGGGTTAAAAAGGAAGAGCAGGTCACTCAAACCTCAGGATCAGAGGAGACCCACCTCTACATTTCTTTCCATGCTTCCACTTTGTGTGAAATGTGTCCTTTAATCATAGGCTATAAGCTACAGTATGTATTCTCGCATATTTTAAAAGCGCCCCTCCTCATTCTTTTGGCTAGTTATCACACTTCGATTAAACTGTATGTCTAAGTGGTCACCGATATTTTCCTTAGGTTCTATGATCATTTGTTTCACCAAAGATTCTTAGTTGGGGCCCCCAGTTGCTAATTTCATAATGCAGAGCCACCTGTACAAGTAAAACTTGTTCACTAAGCACAGACACTTACATTAATTCATCTCCCTTTATACAGTGGATATTTACTGCATATGGTTTTTCTGAGTTAAGTTTTTATAAAGACTTTCATGTTCATATTTGTGGTTTATAGAATCTCTAGCACATACTTCCTCGATAAATTTTTTGCATCAGTGTTGTTTGATTTTAAACTGCCAGTGCAGGTGCCACTATATTTAGGGGGAATTGAGGAGATTTTCATGTGCTATTGTGAAAACTAAAGCAAATCTGGCTTGATATTGAAGCATATACTTCATTATTTAGAACAATAAACAAAGTTGATACTAAGCTCAGTGCATCCCATTCTGAAAGCTATTCACAAATGTGAAGTGAACACGTTTCCAATCATGACAGTTACAAGAAAGTTCATCTTGTGTAGCGGTATCAGAAAGTTGCTGCAAGTGGTTGTGTCCTAAGGGGCAACTGTAGCAATGTTCCTAAGGCACCAACTGTATATTGTGTAGATGCTGCTTACTCTACGTATATGAATAATGTGCTAACTGCCCCCCCCCCCCCCCCCCCCTTTTCCCCGGACCTCCCCCCTGAATGCAAGATGTTCTGTCCAGGAAAGGTAATATGAAAGGAGAACTTTGGGCACTACATTCATCGTACTTCCAAAACATAACAAGTGTGTTAAACATCACAATTATTGCTATTATTACATCTAATTCCACATAGAAGATGCATAAGGATTGTTATCATTTTCTGTTAGGATGAAAATAACTGCAAAGGACTCTTGCATTTCTGTTATACCACAATAAATATTGGTAAGCGATATCATCATCATCATCATCATCATCATCATCATGGTACTCATCTTACTTTCCAAAACTGCTTCAATTACATGTTGGTTACTGGAAGCTAATCAAAGCAAAGAAACTGTACCAGGGATCTTTTTCAGATGAAGCTAAAAGTCTACATAAAGGAGTGTTCATGTGGTATGGAACAATGATATATTTTTAGCAGTTGGTAGGAAATATACATACATTTAAGTAAAAATAGTGTCTAAATGGAGATCATTTGTAGAACATTAAATGGCAATGATAGAACAAAGAAAAGTCATCAGTTTGCTGTCATGTTTTTGTTTTTGAATGAGTGCTTATCCATAATTTTAACAAATTGTTTCTATCATTTAAGTGCGTACTTTATTATTCTGGAACTGGCCATAAACAGTAAAATCTTGTTAGAACAACAACTTTTGTGGTTTTCTTCATTTTGTGAAAATGTTAATGATAGAATGAAATGCATAATCAAAACCTTCTGTTGTCTGCCAGTCTCATGTTTAGATGTAATTAAAGACGTCAGAATTGGTTATTGTGAGTCAGATGTAGCAAAGGTGATCACTGTTGAATAAAGGATTACAAAGGCAGTAAAGTCTAATTAATTCATAAGGTAGACAAGTATATACCGTATTTGTTGGTATAAAAGACGCACCCCAATTTTTAAGACTTTCTTTTATGGTAATACATCTACTGCAAAACAATTTTAATACACACACATCAGATATCTAGGCAATATATGTAGGAAAAAGTGCCCATCTTTTAACTTTTGTCCCCAAATCAACAAAATTCATCATCACTGCTGAAGAAAGAAATACTTGAAGACACCATGTCAGAATCTGAATCCTCATACAGTAAATTATTCTGTGTACCTTCCAATGCATTACTGATTATACACTTCTTAAACAATTTAATAACTGTTTCAGTTTTTATACAGTCCCATGAAGCTTTGAACCACTCACAAACTTGAGAAATGCTGGGTCTCTTCCTTCTTCCTGACAGTGTAGTTTCAAAACCTGTAGATTGAATCTGTCTGTTCCACTCTTCCTTCATAAGTCCCTTAACACTCTGCTATCCGGTGACAACACAGTGGTGTCATGCGCGAAATAGCTGTCAACAGCCGGCGACACCACAGTGGTGTTGTGAGCATAGTATCACGCAGTGGCCGGCGACAGCACTTCAGTATCTTTTGCATTCCGTTTTTGTTTTGTTTAGGTAACAATAAGTTACACACATCAACAAGTTTTTTTGGTTTTATAAGTACTTGTACCCTTCCATCATGGCAGACAAGAGAGACAATAGGATTATTTAAGATGAATGCGTGGACATCTTGTCTGACATTCTGGACGACTTGACCAATTGGAAGGAAGACATTTGATAACAAAAAAATGAATGTGAAGCAGAATCGTCAGAAGATAGTGAAATATGTCCAAGAAGAATTCAGTGAACTCTACGGTTACCAACTGATTCAGCTGAATCGGGTGAAGAAGGCAGTGCACAGTGGTCAGACTTTGATTTACCGAGGACCAATAATAAATTTGAAGAACCTCCGGGTCCAAACATATTTCCCAAAGCTACACAGAGCATCGAGGATATCGTATAATTATAAAAGGGGAACGATCTATTTGAATATATTAGTAATGAAACCAACAAGTACTTCAGTCAAAATTGCAATAGAAGGAAACTGGATTTTAAAAAATGGTAAATTTGTCGACATTACGGGACCTGACCTTAGAAAATGGTTTGGTCTTGCTATCCTTATGGGAACTGTAAAAAGAGCAAGGATCGGTGGTTATTGGTCAACAAATTCATTGATAGACACACCGATATTTCGCAAAACGATGTCCCACAACCGACTCAGACAAATATTATCATTTTTACATTTTTCCGACGGCAACAATCAACTGCATAATAACTGCTTTGAAAAGAAATTTGTAATTGATTATTTTTCCAAAATGTTTAAAGAAATGTTTAATCTATGTTAATTCATCTCAGTTGATGAAGGAATGATACCATGGCATGGACGATTAGATTTTAAAGTTTACAATCTGTCGAAAATTATGAAATACAGCATGCTCATTCAGATGCTGTGTGACTAGAGTACGGGATACATTTCCTCATTCGAGATATATTCCGGCACTGGGCAGCCTTCAGCAAAAAAAGTGATGGAACTATTGACAACTTCTGATGGAAAGTGGCATTACCTCTGCATGGATAGTTATTATAACAGTGTCAAACTTGCAGAGAAGTTACTAGAAAAGAAAATTAGAGTTTGTGGAATGATACAGCAAAATAGAGGATTTCCAGAAAATTAAAATGCGCAAAAGTCAACGTGTTTGAAGCCTGTTGTCGACAACAAGGTGACAAGCGGCTGGCAACAAGCCAAGCAATCCGAATTAGTGCTGCCGGCACCAAGCGAATAAATTTGTATGAGGCATGTGGACTGCAAAGTATTAAATGTTCTGTTTATACAGCATCTAATGGTTGAAGTAAACTAGTTAGCCCTCCTGGAACTACAACTAATTGAATCTTCAATTCGTTTGCTCTGTTTTTAACATCTTGTGTTCTGTGAGAACAAAACTGATCCCATACTAACAGAATGGCCTTCTTTAGACAGCCTCCAGGTCACCTAGACCAAATTCTATTCATCCGCAACCTCATTCCTCGTTCATCCATCCAACCAACTTCTATTGTGTACATGTACAAATACTCCTTTTGGCAATTGTTCCTTAGGAAAAATCATACTTGCAAAAATTAAAACTGACAGCAGTTTTGTCACATTTCTACAGGAGGGTAAAGAGCTGCGTAATCAGTCTTTTTGTACCCCAAAATTTTAACAATGTGTTTTGTGCCATTATATTCCACAGTTGCATTAGAAGGCATATCATTAGCACATCTTGTCCCTCTTTCCTTGCATTAATGGCAAGTTGATGAAATTTGACAATTTGTTCTTCGTACTCAGTTAGCGTCTTTTGTGATATTTTTGTCTTGATCCACATTGAAAGCCGGGACCTCTTAATAAATCTTGAACACTGTAATGCTGATCCAATTAAGCTGACCATCCCTTTGTTAATGGAAAATGCTTCTGTTGCTGAATTATCATTTTCACAGAAACAAATTTTCACTTGTCTACTTTCTGAAATCCATGTATTGAGTTCTACTTATAGTTTTTGCCAATTAACTGTTCCATTTATCTGATTATGTTCACTATGAGATGCCTTTTTTTGAAACATCTTCCTGATTCTGCCAAGTTCTTATCATTTCTTTCAGCTGGAAGTGGCCCGAAATTTGTTTGTGCAGCCCTGTTTATGTGCTCTTTAGCATATGCAATCACTTCCAGCTTAAATGCAGTAGTATAGCAATGCCACTTATCAACTATAGTCTGCAAATAAAACCACAATATAGGTGTAACACAAGTGAATCTCCACACTAAACACAACGACTGAAGCGTGAATGAACAATGTAAGAACAGTTAATGCTGGCACATGTGCATCCATTAAACTCTGTACAATTGGTATGCTCAAAATTTGTAAGAAAATTAACAATGAATTGCTCACAGCTGAAATGGAGAAATTTTGAAGAAATGGAGCTTATAGCTACCTATCTTAACGTGTTACTGGCATATGACACACATCCAGTTTTTGGGCCTGTTTTAAAATTTAAATGTCAACAGATTCAGTATCTATGTTGATGTGAACTTTTAATTTCACAAAGGAAGTGAAACAAGTATAGGTAAATACTTACTACAGCTTCACAGAAGCAAGTGATCATTAGAATAATTAAAAGTGATAGGTAAATTTCTTTATGTTGTGTGAAAAGATTGGGCATTCCTCTCTCTTTTGTCACAAATCTGTGAAGAAACAATGAAGAAACTCCAAAATGGTACAGTAGCATATATACTCTACTGTGCGCATTGCCATAGCGAAGGAGGCATTCAATGGAAAGAGGAGACTGTTATGAGGCAAATTAGATAAAGGTGTAAGGAAAAGGACTGGCAAATGTTTTGTCTGGATTGTGGCAGAAACATGGACGCTGAGATGAGATGATGAAAAATGGTTGGAAGCATTTGAGATTTGTATGTGGAGGAGAATGGAGAGAATAAGCTGCATGGAAAGGGTGAGTAATGAAAGAATATTGGAAAGGGTTGGTGAGAGAAGATGTCTGCTGAAAGTTAAAAGAGAAAGGAAAAAGAACTGGTTAAGGGAGTGCTTGCTAGCAGATGCTTTGGAAGGACTGGTTTGTGGGACAAGACTGAGAGGAAGAAGGAGACCAAGATGATAGACAACATAGAGGGAAGAGAAAATAATGCGGACCTGAAGAGGATGACAGCAGACCAGACAGCCTGTAGAACTACCATGTGAAAACCTGCCTTTTGGGATAACAATGATAACGACGATGATGATGATGATGATGATGATGATGATGTGCACCTTGCAGTGATATGTAAAATACACATATGAATATATAAGTGTAGACTTAAAATAACTTTAGGATATCAAATAATCAGATATGAGTAAAAGTTTCCTGTGCCAGAAGTTGATTTGTGGATGAAACATGCATTATGAAATAATTGGTGAATGAGAGCGTAGGGAGTTACAGAAAATTTGTAGTGAGAATTGGTATGAGTCGTCATATCTACCCAGATTATTATGAAATTAAAAAGGAAGTTGTAACAAACAGCTATGCCAATCTTACCTTAATTAAAAACTATCTGAAACAACAGTCAAGACAAAATATGGCTGTTGCATAAAGTTTCATAGGCTGTGCCTGGAAAATGTTGAGTTGTACTTGCAAATGTAGAGGAGGAGGAGGAGGAGGAGGAGGAGGAGGAGCAGGAGGCAGCGACAAACATAGTTTTGAGAGTATAATAATGTGAGCCACTCAATTTGGCCTGTACTGGCATCTAATAAAATGGGAACCAGGAGAAAGATGATGAGAATGTAATGTTCTTTAGTTGAGACACCAAAAATTATCTGAGAACAAATGAAAGCCAAGCAGTGAAGTATTCAACTTGAATACTTTAACTTCTGTATAAAAATTTAAGACAAGAAGAATGGAAAGAGGAAATGTAGATATATTTCCAGTTCTTGTTTCTCAGACCTGCTGTCATCTCTCTTTTCTTTCTTTACTTTGGTGCTCCTGTAACTTTTTTTCTGTGATTTAAATTGATTCCATCATTCAAGTAAATTTTACTAAGTGAAAACTGTGACATATTTTCATTTTCCTGGCATAATACTGTGATCAAACTTCTGTTAGGGTACTCCAAAAACCAAAGACTGCTAGGTCTCAGGTAATCTACTTCAGCCATAAAGGTTTGTAAATTTGTGTCACATGAGCACATCATAAAGAACTTTGGAAGCATATTTTATAAATGAGTATTTTGATATAAAATTAATGATGAGTATTAAAAATTGGACAAATACAAGTAGGACTTGCAATCTGAGGTTTCCATGCAAAATTATTCATGTATCTAGATGTTATTATTATTATTATTATTTCATGTTGTTCAGTGGCCTAGTCTTTCTGTTGGACCTCACTTTGGTGACTTGCATGCCCCTAATCTACCCCAATTATCCAACCAAGATATGGGACCTACAGTTTAAAATTGAATCCAAATCAGGTGTTGTCTTTGGCAACTCCTCGCTTCATTGAGAGATGAAGGCTAGATTAAACCAAAAACTGAAAAATGCTTGGTCCAATTGAGATGTGGTAACATTAAGTCTCCGTTTCCAGGAGTGCACTTCACTGCTTGACAACCAGCCCCTACATGTACTGTATGTAGGTAGTTCATCTGCCGATTTTGATGAGTGAGTTTGCTAGTAACAAAATCTGTGACACACGTGGTCGAATCTTTTAACTACATTGACATCCACTTCCAGTGGACTGTACACCTTCGTATTCGAAATAAATTTCAGCATGATACTTATACCCATTCCTGAGAGAAAGATCTTAACAGTCAGCCAGCCAGCCAGTCAGTCTGTCAAACAGACAGATGGACAACAGAGTGATATTAGAAGGGTTCCATCTTTACCGATTGAGATATTTAAACCTCAAAACTGCACATTAAAGCACATTGGTTTGCTAATTTTATGAGGTGAAGTATGATATATCATCTTACCTTCTCGGTGTGGTGACCATCGTCACTGTGCCACAAGCAGGAAGGCACGATTCTGCAAACGCCCTTTATTTTAAATATTTACTACTGCTCTTTTGTACACTGTTTACATCTTGACACAAGTGATGGGGAATGGCTCTATGGCATCACCTTTTGGTGCTAACTTGTCAAAAAGAAACTTTTTCACCTGAGGATGCATCTTCAAGTGACACAAAGCCAATTGTGACTTTCATTAAAAAGTACTCTACAGCCAGTGCAGATTATATATTTCAAAATGTGGAAATTTGGCTGTGGTTGCCCACAGTTTAAAATAACATGCTTGGAGCACTTCAGCCAGCAACAACATTGTACTCTGTCATCAGATGGACTGCAGACCCTACTTCAGAGTGCAGACAAGCCTCTGACCGCCATGTTCTGAGACAAGGTATGGGTTTCCAAATTCTTGTCACCAACTCATGGTTTCACTGACTATCAACCACTCTCCATGTATAAATGATACTTAGTTGAAACCCTCAGCTGCCGACAGGTGTTGTTGATATATCTCGATGGGAACACTTGTCGGCAGCTGAGGGTTTCAACTAAGTATCATTTATTGTAGAGAAGCTGCAACGGTCGTCAATGGTATCTGTTCTTTCAAGAACAGTTACTGTCTTCATATACTTTCCATGTAGGTTCACAACAGTAGCGCGCAAACAGTTGACCAGCTTTATCGTTTCCAATATTTTCATTTTCAGATGCCAAGAAATAACAATTTTCCCATTGTCAAAGTCATTTGTGTTACTGGATTTTCCCACTTGTGTTTCATATCACTGCTACGCGATTCCCCATTTGTCTCTTCTCACTACATAAAGTATCCTTACAGCATCATGTGCGTCCCAGCACCACCAGGGGGGCATTTAGTCACACAGTGGGTGGTGGTCATAATGTTTCAGCTCATTAGTGTAATGGGTGCGTGACATTAATTCCAGTGACACCTTGGAAGATCTTACATGGAATGTACCTATTAGATATTAATATTGCACACAGTGGCTTTATTATGTTAGTGGATTTTAAAGAATAGTGCTAATACCAGACAGTGCACCAAAACGGGCTACCAGTTAAAAAGAATGAAGTGTGACTTTGACTCAAGTTTTACATACGTTTTGATATGAGTTGCTTGGTTCCAGCTGGCATTTTGTCAATTGTTTCAGTTTCAGGGATTGTAGTTTACTGGAAGACTTGGATTTGTTTGTTGATTTTACCCAATCGTAAGTCTGAGATATAGTTACTAATGTTCACTGTTTTTCTTCAGCTGAATACTACACATCTGGGCTGTGTGCACGGTGTCACGAAAACTGTGATACCTGTTCAGGACCTGGAGCAGATCGCTGCCTCTCCTGCGTCTCCCCACTGCTGCTGCAAGGTGCCTCCTGTGTGGTACAGTGTGAAGAAGGAAGGTACCCTGAGAGAGGAATTTGCATGCCTTGCCTGCACACGTGTACAGCCTGCGAGTCACGTACCAACTGCACCTCTTGTCGAGCAGGACTCCACCTACAGAGTGGAGAATGCAGGGCAGCTTGTGCTGATGGGTAAATCTCTTATGTGGAAATTTTCCACTGAGAAAGAATTTTTTTAGTTACATGTGATCAAAAAGTGTAGATGTTTTACCACAAGACTTAAAGAATGGTTGAGATGATGTAGAAGTGATAAAGGTAGTATTATGCCACTACTGTGTGCCTACAGATGTATTTCCCTTGTAGTAGTTGCCTTCTTTACATATTTGTAAAAGATGTGTGAAAAAAAGTGTGACTGTATTTTTTGCTTCAAAGATGCTACCATTTCTTTTTTTCAGGTATTACAGTGACAGGGGTATCTGTGCTAAATGTTACCTCAGCTGCATGACTTGTAGTGGTCCTCGCCGTGATCAGTGTGTGACATGCCCAGCTGGGTGGCAGCTAGCAGCTGGAGAGTGCCATCCAGAATGTCCAGAAGGCTTCTTCAAATCAGACTTTGGTTGTGAGAAGTGTCACCATTATTGTAGGACTTGCAAAGGTAATAACAACAATTCAGTATGTTACCACACAAACTATGTCACAGGTCTAAATTTAAGCAATACTTTGGATCCAACACTCATTTTATTAAGATATTACCAGGCAACAAATTTTAGAGGTGATAATTTGTGAGTTTTAAATGCTGTCATCAGGAGTTAAGTAATTCTCAGTTAGTATCTGAGGGATTTTTAATGACAGGTAGCAATGTATGTGGCACCTCAAGAGCTCATTCAGATGGCTGTGTGACTATGTAGCCACTCAAAAGTGAATATAGGAATCAATAAATTATCTATTCTTTAATAAATTATTCAGAGAAGTCCAATACTGTGATGAATCTAGGACTTGTTTCATGTCACTGTATTGGATGGCTAGTGAAGTGCAGTTTTCTGCCTTTAATTGTATGAGAAATATGTTCTAGTCTGACCACTATATCTCGTCATTGTGAAACGTAAAAGACTGACAGATGCTGTATGCAGTCAGCATGTTTCTGGTGAGTCCTACATGAAATATTAACCCTTCAAGCCGGTAGTTTCCGGGTGCGTGCCTAGCCTACTGGCGGTAGTTTATGTAGCTGGCTGGCCCCAGCATGCCGTGTTTCAGTGATGGGAATTACTTGTTCAAATGTTATGAAAATTTCAGGAATTGGTATCAAAACATATTTATTACGATTAAAGCATACATTGTCACTTAAAATGAATTTTGAGTGTGGTATATTTTGAAACAATCTTCAAAACAAAGTCCTACACCACAGTCCTTGCACCAGAACGATGTTTCCTTACGTTTCACCATCTTCTTGCAGCAGACTGAACATCTCTTTGTAGGCTTACTCTTCTTCTCTGTGGGTGGGATCTTCTCAATAAAATGCCTTGCTGTGAGCCGTTCAGACACAGGAGGTTTTGAAGGTCGCCTACATCGAGGTAAAGTTACATTCTTCCCGTGAATTTCCAGCAGTTGTGTTATGAATAGAAGCCTGTAATTTATATATGTTTCTTCCGTTGTTTTTTCGCTAGCATTGTAAACAATAAAAGCATTGTTCACTGCAACATTCATCAGCCTTCTAAACATTTTCATATACCACTTTACACCTTTCTTCCTTTCCATGAGGAAAGGTTGTAGTTTCTGATCCTTCAAATCTACACCGCCCATAAAACTATTGTACTTTTTTATGCACTGGGGGTTTCTTACCTTGTTGACGCTTTTGGTTTCCGTAACAACTGCATCATTATGAAATATGGAAATAAAGGCAACCTGCTTTTTATCCACCCATTTGAGTACCATTACGCCATGTGAATGATATGCTATGAGTTCACCTTTCCTCTGTTTTGCATGTTTCAAGGCATCAGGTACATTCTTTTTATTCAGTCAAATTGTGCCAGCTACATTCATACCTCTTTCCTTCAAAAAGTGGGACAAAAGAACGCTGTTATAATGATAGTCCATCCTGAGCATATGGCCTAAGTTGAAAAGAGGCTTAACAAATTTCACTGCAATCTGACTGGTTTTCAGGGGATCTGCAGAAAGAAATTTCATTTCTATTTTTGTGGAACTTCCTGTATAAATAATAAATTTCCATAAATAACCTGTGGAAGATTAGCAGATCTTGTAGGGCTTTATACCAAACTTTGCTGATTTTAGAGGTAGATAGGTTTTCATTTCCAGCCTTCCTTTCCATAATGTAAGAGATTCATCAATAGAAATGTTTTCTCCCATGTTGTATGTATTTCTAAATGTATCATTCGAGTGCTGAATGATGGAACCCAACTTGAACAATCTCTTATTGCCTTCAAATGTATTCAGTTCTTCATTGTTTACAAAATGAAGGAATCTGCAAAGTAGCTCAAACCTGTCTTCTTGTATACTCTGGTAAAAAATCAGCTTGTTCAAAAGTGGATGCTTGCAGAAGTACAACTTTATGGATGGCTTCTGAATAATTCCATCAACATCTGCAGTGCAAAAAACACACAAAGCTCATCTTTGTCAGTATCTACACAGTTACTTAGCCTAGAACGAGGTTGTAGAACAGTCTGTTTTTGTATACAATCTGCAGCATAACGGTTAGTTTCACACATGATTGTTTCTATGATGCTTTCACCGAAATACAGCTTGAACACTTCAGCTGCAGAATTTACCTGTATCACAGGTCCACATTTACCAAAGAATGGTGTTTTCAAAGAGACATAAGAGCTGTCGATTTCTTGCCATTTCCAGTCTTCATTTCGTGCACGTTTCACTGGTGCACCTTGTTCAATGTCATCATCACTGTCTGCCGTTTCTTCTTCACTTCTTTCGGGTGTTTCTTCCAAACAGTCAAAATCACTTTCATCATCAACATCTAGATAACTCCCGCTGTCATTTATACTATCTAAACCATTCATCGGTTCATTGAGAATTGCGAAAATTTGCTCTGAAGTAAGACCGTGTGAAGTGTTTGGCTGGATCGTTTTGCATTTGAGAGTGTCGCTCGGACTGTAAGATACAAAATGTTATTTCTCCTGACTGCTTCACTTCATGACAAAGATCTTCGAAGCAGAGCAGCACAGATATGTCTGTAGTTAGCTGACGAAGTAGTATCGGCTGTCGTCAACAGATGGCAGAGCAGTACAGTTTTACCTCAGAGACTGCAACTGGTGAGTATGTGGTCAGGAGGCAACCAGTGCGGACATTCGCAGCGCGTGAGTACGTACTTGGACTCCCGGCTTGAGGGGTTAACCACTCAAGAGGTAAATATACCCCACACCCCTTGCAACTGAGTGGTTGACAGGATGCTAAACAAAACTCAAACCATTGTTGATAATGTAGATAACTATCTTTATTAGAGTTAATTAGGAGGGGGAAAAATAAATATATTGTCCCAACTCAACTAGGCTGAGTGATGTGTCAGGTGGAGTTGGTAAATGGAGGAAGGAGCTGGAGAAGGAAAGAGGTGAGTGGAAGGAAAGGAGGCTGATGGCTAAGAGGGAGAAGAAGCAAGGGAGGGTAATAGGAATGTGGACTCCCTCCCTGGCACAGACAGTGGAAATTGCTTGTTCATGCAATAAAGTGGAGGGAAGGGATAGGGAGGGGGGGGGGGGGGGAGGAAAGGTTACAGGGGTGCGGGTGGTTTTGGGACAGGTGCTGACTGAGATACGACCAGGAGTGTGGTGAGACCAAAGGATTTGTTATAAGGATATGATATTAAGGGGGGGGGGGGGGGGGTAAAAGATAGATTGAGTTGTGAATCAACAACTGAAATTGGAAATTTTGTGCTCAGTGACATGTTCTGTCAGTGAGTGACCAACGTTATTCAGTGCCTCAGTTGAGCAGTGGCCAATCATTCAAGTGGATGAATTGTTGGTGGTCATGCCAGCGGTCTCCATCTTACTGTGTTCTATCTTCCCTGCACAACCCTCTCTTTCACTTCATCATGGACCTTAAACAACTGCTTGTGCCTGTGCCATGGGAGGCTCCTTAGTGCCACATTCTTAACCGTTTACTTACTGCCTCTTTCTGAGATCCATTATCCTCCCTTCCCTCAGTCACATCTTTGCTTTCTTGTTTCACTCATGCCACTTGGTATACTCACCAAAGTTGGACTGCATAAGCAGGCCAATGGTCAGCTGGAGCATTATTTATCTGCATGCAGCCACTCAGTGCATCAACCATATGGTGATTGGTTAGCTGTAATCCTTCCAATAAGTGTACATAGCTATTGTTCTCATTCAAAGTACCGAATTATCATTTCGCCATCCCCCCCTCCCCCTTTTCCCTTTCCTTCCCTGTAGTCCTCTTCAACTATAACATTTTTACCCTCCTCTTGCAACTTTTTATTGCAGTTCTCCTTTATTGCCCAAGAAGTACCAAAGTTCCTGTGGAGCTAAAACATT
>NW_025729113.1:0-5000 GCF_021461385.2 Schistocerca piceifrons
GCAACATGACCTCCTGCAACGACGCTACCGCCATCTATGAGACGCCAAGCCGACTAAGACAGCGATGGCGCCACAGTGGCCGCCTTTCGACGCCACCCACAAAGGCTGCAGCCTCTGTCGACCATAGCACCCAATCTCCAGTGGCTCTGCCGCACGAAGCCGTGGACCGGCAATGACGCCACCCGCACCCGTTCGTGCACCACCCCAACCGCCAAACTCGCACCTCCAGCGGATGAACGGCGGACGTTTCCCGCACTCGTAAAGTGCAATCCACCCCTATAACTTGCGTTTCATGAAGAGTTATTTCCAATATGCGACATTCCCGCTGTCCGTATACATGAGCCGCGACCTGTACCACTTACGAGCGAGAGACGCGATCGCGTTGCTCACTGTACGGCGTCCGATACCGAGCCATCAGCATGTCGGTCCCCATGCGCGTTGCACTCGCACTCGCAGTCGCAAAAACGTGGGGCAAATATATTACGCGGAAGAGTTATAACAGACCGAGCCCCACTGCATGGGGGGAGTCTTTGTCACTAATGTACACAGATGGAACATTTTGGACTGGAACCAGATTACCCGTACACACGGCGCTGATTAGTAATCAATGCAGAGCCATCAAACTACAGCAAATATACACAACTGTCCGTATACATGCTGAAAGAGTCTGCCCAAAATGGGAACCACACGTCAGCCAGACACTCTGATCACGCACCACTCTCTGCTTCTAACAGGCGCACATACAATATGTAAGCACCAGCATGGAACAACATCCAGTGCATCTTCTCCGCCACATTACACAATCCACACTATCACAACCAGACCAGGAGGTCCGTGCGGAAAATACAATATCCCAGCCTTTCGACATCCACCATTGCGCAGACCAGGCACCAACACCCACACATGTCCTATACAACGGTGCACCCAACATCACAATAGTACCTCCTGTCACAGCGCACAAACAATGACATGAGTCAAAGACACAGGTCTCACACAAGCATAGAATTGGAGCGCCGCCTCTAATAAGCCAAAGGTGCATCCTGACGTGACAAATCTGATCATGTCACAAGCATTCACTTACTATAATCACTATCAACGAACCTGCCGCCCCCGCCCCCCCCCCCCCCTACACCTTTCCGTACAACAACGTGTAACCTAACCTAACCTAACCTAACCTATGTTGTACCTTAACCTAACCTATGTTGTACCTTAACCTAACCTATGTTGTACCTTAACCTAACCTATGTTGTACCTTAACCTAACCTATGTTGTACCTTAACCTAACCTATGTTGTACCTTAACCTAACCTATGTTGTACCTTAACCTAACCTATGTTGTACCTTAACCTAACCCATGTTGTACCTTAACCTAACCCATGTTGTACCTTAACCTAACCCATGTTGTACCTTAACCTAACCCATGTTGTACCTTAACCTAACCCATGTTGTACCTTAACCTAACCCATGTTGTGCCTCAACCTAACCCATGTTGTGCCTCAACCTAACCCATGTTGTGCCTCAACCTAACCCATGTTGTGCCTTAACCTAACCCATGTTGTGCCTCAACCTAACCCATGTTGTGCCTTAACCTAACCCATGTTGTGCCTTAACCTAACCCATGTTGTGCCTTAACCTAACCCATGTTGTGCCTTAACCTAACCCATGTTGTGCCTTAACCTAACCCATGTTGTGCCTTAACCTAACCCATGTTGTGCCTTAACCTAACCCATGTTGTCGCCTTAACGTAACCCACGTTGTCGCCTAAACCTGCTCTGTAATTGTTATACGACTCGTTCAATTACTGTAGTGTTGCCCACCCGCAACCCTCGCAATATAGTTCGCTACTCGCACTGCCCGCACCCCTGTGTATCGCTTCATGTTAAACACCTTGCAAGTCTTGCTCACTTTCCACATGCTCCTGCTGTACACTGTAATGTGGATGGCAGCAGGACGTACATGCCGCCCCTCCCCACGTCCCCACCTTGCCCCCTGCCTTCGCAAGCTGGTTGGTGAGAAGTTTGCATGTTCAATGCCCTTCGCATGCGACGTACTCAGGCTACGTTGTGGTGCGGCCTGTGTCAACTGTCCGCTGATGTCGTACGCGTGAACCACAATCTGTACTGCACATTCGTCCTTATGTACTGAATGATACATCGTGGCACATGTGTGACCGCACAACGACTGCGCCCAAAAACGGCGGACCATACAGTGCAAATATTGTGCACGCAGCTACGTGTCGTCTCCCTATGAGAGCTGGATTGCAGTGTGGTACGCCATAGAGACGTGTGGGAGGAACGGACGCCGTGGATGGCGATCAGCATGAGCTGTCTGTTGATGTATTCGGACCTAGTCGTCTCTCCTCACACACCGTGATGGCATGGTGCACCGCGTTCCATATCTGCGACATGCTACAGAGGCCGGTTGACAGTCGTTCGAGCAATGGACATCGCATACGTACGGGGGCCACCTTCCACGTATTGTCTAGGCGTGCACATTTTGTTGCGTGTATGTGGGCAGACGTAGTGTGGCGTGACACCTGACACAGGCATGCAATAATCGTTGAAGTTGCAAATGGCGATGGACGCCTGCGTTTTCTGGTGAAGTTACGCAAATGAACAAATGGTAACCTGTTGTGGTGCGGTTGTTCTCGCTAGGGGTGAATCGGTGATGGCGACGATAGGTTGAGGTACTAACCGGTTGTTCCAGCGATACCCACCATGCCGACGAAACTGAACGGCATCTGGGTGTGAAGCGATACGCGGCGGTGGCTGGGTGGGACCGTCCCCGGCCGGTGAGGGGGCGCCTCCCGGCGTGCTGGCCGCGCGGTGCGTGGGCGCACGCGCTACAGCCGGCTGGTGGGGGCGGCCAGTGGCAGGCGCGCCGGCCGACGGACGCGGCAGGCGTCGCAGCTGCGCGCCGGCGCACCCTGCGCGCGGCGCCGTGCGGCCAAAGTAGGTCCTCGCGGGCCCGGTGCGAAGCGCGGTGGACATCTTCAGTGTGCTGGTCCGATTGAGGACTGTGTGCGTTGAGGATGCGCCGGCGCTCGGCGCCGCGACGCCGTCTGCTGCTCGGTCGCCCCAGCGGTTCTCGCTGGTGGTTTGTATCGCAGCTGTGCGGATGTGTTGGCGCGTGCGCTGTGCTGGGAGAGTTCGCTTCGGCACCCAAGTGGGGCTTTTGTCCTTCTGTGGCGCTGGCGTTGGAGCTGCCGGTCACCGTAGGTGGCGCGTGTTGTCTCCCGCCGGCAATGCCACGACAGCACGCTCCCGGGCCTCTGTCGGCAGCGGCAAGCTCAGTTGGGAGCACGGGTGGTCGCACCGAAAGCGTCTACTCGCCTAACTCCGGGCGATTGCGCCTCTCTCGAACCCGACCAAGTACTTGGGACGGCGCTGCGCGCCGCCGGGACCTGAGAGGGTTTCGAGGTGTATTGTGCAGGGGAGCTCAGCCTCCTCCTGTTTGCAGAATGATTGAGCGGACGCTTGCGTGTTCGCGCGGGCCCCCGGGACACACTCCCGGGCGGCCGGCTGCTCAGCTCTAGTTGACGCAGCTCCCTGGTTGATCCTGCCAGTAGTCATATGCTTGTCTCAAAGATTAAGCCATGCATGTCTCAGTACAAGCCGCATTAAGGTGAAACCGCGAATGGCTCATTAAATCAGTTATGGTTCCTTAGATCGTACCCACGTTACTTGGATAACTGTGGTAATTCTAGAGCTAATACATGCAAACAGAGTCCCGACCAGAGATGGAAGGGACGCTTTTATTAGATCAAAACCAATCGGTCGGCTCGTCCGGTCCGTTTGCCTTGGTGACTCTGAATAACTTTGGGCTGATCGCACGGTCCTCGTACCGGCGACGCATCTTTCAAATGTCTGCCTTATCAACTGTCGATGGTAGGTTCTGCGCCTACCATGGTTGTAACGGGTAACGGGGAATCAGGGTTCGATTCCGGAGAGGGAGCCTGAGAAACGGCTACCACATCCAAGGAAGGCAGCAGGCGCGCAAATTACCCACTCCCGGCACGGGGAGGTAGTGACGAAAAATAACGATACGGGACTCATCCGAGGCCCCGTAATCGGAATGAGTACACTTTAAATCCTTTAACGAGTATCTATTGGAGGGCAAGTCTGGTGCCAGCAGCCGCGGTAATTCCAGCTCCAATAGCGTATATTAAAGTTGTTGCGGTTAAAAAGCTCGTAGTTGGATTTGTGTCCCACGCTGTTGGTTCACCGCCCGTCGGTGTTTAACTGGCATGTATCGTGGGACGTCCTGCCGGTGGGGCGAGCTGAAGGCGTGCGACCGCCTCGTGCGTGCTCGTGCGTCCCGAGGCGGACCCCGTTGAAATCCTACCAGGGTGCTCTTTATTGAGTGTCTCGGTGGGCCGGCACGTTTACTTTGAACAAATTAGAGTGCTTAAAGCAGGCAAGCCCGCCTGAATACTGTGTGCATGGAATAATGGAATAGGACCTCGGTTCTATTTTGTTGGTTTTCGGAACCCGAGGTAATGATTAATAGGGACAGGCGGGGGCATTCGTATTGCGACGTTAGAGGTGAAATTCTTGGATCGTCGCAAGACGAACAGAAGCGAAAGCATTTGCCAAGTATGTTTTCATTAATCAAGAACGAAAGTTAGAGGTTCGAAGGCGATCAGATACCGCCCTAGTTCTAACCATAAACGATGCCAGCCAGCGATCCGCCGCAGTTCCTCCGATGACTCGGCGGGCAGCCTCCGGGAAACCAAAGCTTTTGGGTTCCGGGGGAAGTATGGTTGCAAAGCTGAAACTTAAAGGAATTGACGGAAGGGCACCACCAGGAGTGGAGCCTGCGGCTTAATTTGACTCAACACGGGAAACCTCACCAGGCCCGGACACCGGAAGGATTGACAGATTGATAGCTCTTTCTTGATTCGGTGGGTGGTGGTGCATGGCCGTTCTTAGTTGGTGGAGCGATTTGTCTGGTTAATTCCGATAACGAACGAGACTCTAGCCTGCTAACTAGTCGCGTGAC
>NW_025729113.1:12500-15000 GCF_021461385.2 Schistocerca piceifrons
ACAGCAAATATACACAACTGTCCGTATACATGCTGAAAGAGTCTGCCCAAAATGGGAACCACACGTCAGCCAGACACTCTGATCACGCACCACTCTCTGCTTCTAACAGGCGCACATACAATATGTAAGCACCAGCATGGAACAACATCCAGTGCATCTTCTCCGCCACATTACACAATCCACACTATCACAACCAGACCAGGAGGTCCGTGCGGAAAATACAATATCCCAGCCTTTCGACATCCACCATTGCGCAGACCAGGCACCAACACCCACACATGTCCTATACAACGGTGCACCCAACATCACAATAGTACCTCCTGTCACAGCGCACAAACAATGACATGAGTCAAAGACACAGGTCTCACACAAGCATAGAATTGGAGCGCCGCCTCTAATAAGCCAAAGGTGCATCCTGACGTGACAAATCTGATCATGTCACAAGCATTCACTTACTATAATCACTATCAACGAACCTGCCGCCCCCGCCCCCCCCCCCCCCTACACCTTTCCGTACAACAACGTGTAACCTAACCTAACCTAACCTAACCTATGTTGTACCTTAACCTAACCTATGTTGTACCTTAACCTAACCTATGTTGTACCTTAACCTAACCTATGTTGTACCTTAACCTAACCTATGTTGTACCTTAACCTAACCTATGTTGTACCTTAACCTAACCTATGTTGTACCTTAACCTAACCTATGTTGTACCTTAACCTAACCCATGTTGTACCTTAACCTAACCCATGTTGTACCTTAACCTAACCCATGTTGTACCTTAACCTAACCCATGTTGTACCTTAACCTAACCCATGTTGTACCTTAACCTAACCCATGTTGTGCCTCAACCTAACCCATGTTGTGCCTCAACCTAACCCATGTTGTGCCTCAACCTAACCCATGTTGTGCCTTAACCTAACCCATGTTGTGCCTCAACCTAACCCATGTTGTGCCTTAACCTAACCCATGTTGTGCCTTAACCTAACCCATGTTGTGCCTTAACCTAACCCATGTTGTGCCTTAACCTAACCCATGTTGTGCCTTAACCTAACCCATGTTGTGCCTTAACCTAACCCATGTTGTGCCTTAACCTAACCCATGTTGTGCCTTAACCTAACCCATGTTGTCGCCTTAACGTAACCCACGTTGTCGCCTAAACCTGCTCTGTAATTGTTATACGACTCGTTCAATTACTGTAGTGTTGCCCACCCGCAACCCTCGCAATATAGTTCGCTACTCGCACTGCCCGCACCCCTGTGTATCGCTTCATGTTAAACACCTTGCAAGTCTTGCTCACTTTCCACATGCTCCTGCTGTACACTGTAATGTGGATGGCAGCAGGACGTACATGCCGCCCCTCCCCACGTCCCCACCTTGCCCCCTGCCTTCGCAAGCTGGTTGGTGAGAAGTTTGCATGTTCAATGCCCTTCGCATGCGACGTACTCAGGCTACGTTGTGGTGCGGCCTGTGTCAACTGTCCGCTGATGTCGTACGCGTGAACCACAATCTGTACTGCACATTCGTCCTTATGTACTGAATGATACATCGTGGCACATGTGTGACCGCACAACGACTGCGCCCAAAAACGGCGGACCATACAGTGCAAATATTGTGCACGCAGCTACGTGTCGTCTCCCTATGAGAGCTGGATTGCAGTGTGGTACGCCATAGAGACGTGTGGGAGGAACGGACGCCGTGGATGGCGATCAGCATGAGCTGTCTGTTGATGTATTCGGACCTAGTCGTCTCTCCTCACACACCGTGATGGCATGGTGCACCGCGTTCCATATCTGCGACATGCTACAGAGGCCGGTTGACAGTCGTTCGAGCAATGGACATCGCATACGTACGGGGGCCACCTTCCACGTATTGTCTAGGCGTGCACATTTTGTTGCGTGTATGTGGGCAGACGTAGTGTGGCGTGACACCTGACACAGGCATGCAATAATCGTTGAAGTTGCAAATGGCGATGGACGCCTGCGTTTTCTGGTGAAGTTACGCAAATGAACAAATGGTAACCTGTTGTGGTGCGGTTGTTCTCGCTAGGGGTGAATCGGTGATGGCGACGATAGGTTGAGGTACTAACCGGTTGTTCCAGCGATACCCACCATGCCGACGAAACTGAACGGCATCTGGGTGTGAAGCGATACGCGGCGGTGGCTGGGTGGGACCGTCCCCGGCCGGTGAGGGGGCGCCTCCCGGCGTGCTGGCCGCGCGGTGCGTGGGCGCACGCGCTACAGCCGGCTGGTGGGGGCGGCCAGTGGCAGGCGCGCCGGCCGACGGACGCGGCAGGCGTCGCAGCTGCGCGCCGGCGCACCCTGCGCGCGGCGCCGTGCGGCCAAAGTAGGTCCTCGCGGGCCCGGTGCGAAGCGCGGTGGACATCTTCAGTGTGCTGGTCCGATTGAGGACTGTGTGCGTTGAGGATGCGCCGCCGCCCGGCGCTCGGCGCCGCGACGCCGTCTGCTGCTCGGTCGCCCCAGCGGTTCTCGCTGGTGG
>NW_025729113.1:20000-22500 GCF_021461385.2 Schistocerca piceifrons
GCGCTTTGTGCTGGCCCCCGTTGGGCGAAAGGGAATCCGGTTCCTATTCCGGAACCCGGCAGCGGAACCGATACAAGTCGGGCCCCTCTTTTAGAGATGCTCGTCGGGGTAACCCAAAAGGACCCGGAGACGCCGTCGGGAGATCGGGGAAGAGTTTTCTTTTCTGCATGAGCGTTCGAGTTCCCTGGAATCCTCTAGCAGGGAGATAGGGTTTGGAACGCGAAGAGCACCGCAGTTGCGGCGGTGTCCCGATCTTCCCCTCGGACCTTGAAAATCCGGGAGAGGGCCACGTGGAGGTGTCGCGCCGGTTCGTACCCATATCCGCAGCAGGTCTCCAAGGTGAAGAGCCTCTAGTCGATAGAATAATGTAGGTAAGGGAAGTCGGCAAATTGGATCCGTAACTTCGGGATAAGGATTGGCTCTGAGGATCGGGGCGTGTCGGGCTTGGTCGGGAAGTGGGTCAGCGCTAACGTGCCGGGCCTGGGCGAGGTGAGTGCCGTAGGGGTGCCGGTAAGTGCGGGCGTTTAGCGCGGGCGTGGTCTGCTCTCGCCGTTGGTCGGCCTCGTGCTGGCCGGCGGTGCAGGATGCGCGCGCCTGCGCGGCGTTCGCGCCCCGGTGCTTCAACCTGCGTGCAGGATCCGAGCTCGGTCCCGTGCCTTGGCCTCCCACGGATCTTCCTTGCTGCGAGGCCGCGTCCGCCTTAGCGTGCTCCTCCGGGGGCGCGCGGGTGCGCGGATTCTCTTCGGCCGCCATTCAACGATCAACTCAGAACTGGCACGGACTGGGGGAATCCGACTGTCTAATTAAAACAAAGCATTGCGATGGCCCTAGCGGGTGTTGACGCAATGTGATTTCTGCCCAGTGCTCTGAATGTCAACGTGAAGAAATTCAAGCAAGCGCGGGTAAACGGCGGGAGTAACTATGACTCTCTTAAGGTGGCCAAGTGGCGGCGGTGTGGCTGCATCCGGACTTGGCTTTTCGAAGTGCGGTCTTGATGTAGTCGTGCTGCTGCTGCGAGGTGCCTTCCTTGGGTTATAGTTACAGGGAGAGTGATGCGCAATACATGGGCCTAGCCCTCTTAGCCTCTCCTCTCCTGCGGTCTTCTCCCCTTCTCGTGGGCCCGCTGATTTTCGCAGAGTGGAAGACCGCACCAGGGGCTTGGGGGGGTTACCAGCCCCCCCTCGCATTATCCCTTTATAGTTGGGGGCAGCCGACAAGAAACAAGAGATGGTGGCCCTTCCGCTGAAGGTGCCACCCCAGCTACCCCAGCGCCTATCCGGCCAACCGGCCGTAACGAAAATGCGATAGTTTGTGTAGCTCCCTTTGCTTGCAGTGAGTGCCACCGCACTTTTACCACGAAGAACGGTCTCGGGGTCCATCGCCGCCGCCAACACCCTGCGGCCGCCAACGCTGAGATCGTGACGGAGAGGCATCGCGCGAGGTGGACGGAGGAAGAAGTCCTGTCGCTCGCCAAGGCAGAGGCCGAACTGTTCCTTGAGAGGGACGCCCGGTTCTTCTTTGTAAATCAAGAACTTACCAGGATGTTCCCCGACCGAACGCTTGAGGCAATCAAGTGCCGACGGCGGCAAGCTGCCCACAAGCAGCTTGTCCGCCAATTCATGGAGGCACTTGAGATCGGTCGGGGCGAAGAGCCGGCGTCCCGCCGTGGAGCAGCGAGCTCGCTGCCTGACGCGGGCGAGGCCGCTGCGCCGCCCGTCGACGCAGCCGAGGACTTCGCGGCCGACACCACCGGGCCGCCGCCGGAGGGGCCGACTGACGCCGCCATCTGGGAGCATCTGGCGGGGCTACCTGCTTCCGCCCAGCGTTTCTCTGCCCTGGATCGAGTCATTGGTCTGGGGCGGGGCACGCCGCCCGATGTCATCCTGGGCATGCTCCCGGATGCCCTTGCGTCGGTCGGGTCCAGGGGGGAGAGGTCGATCACCAGGACACAGCGGCCGCGCCAATCATCCAAGCGGCCGCCTGCCGCCCCGCCGCTGCAGAAGCGCAAGCGGCGCCGCTGGGAATACGCGCGCACACAGGACGCCTTCCGCAGGTCGCGTGCACGTTGCGTGCGCGGCTTGCTGGACGGCACCCTGCTGCAGCCGCCACCCGACATCCCCGGTCTGCTGGACTTCTGGGCGGACCTCTTCACGAAGAAGCCGATCTCCACCGCCGGCTTCATCCGTGACCGCCTTCTCCCGCACTCGGAGCCTGTCGCTCCTGAGTGCCTATGGGGGCCGGTCACACGTGAGGAGGTCGCTGCTGCCTTGCCGCCCAGGGGATCGGCAGCCGGGCCGGACGGCCTGACTCCAGCGGAGCTGCGGCGCCTGCCGCATGAAGTCCTGGTGAAACTTTTGAACCTCTTCCTCCTGGCCCGCGCCCTCCCCGAGCGTCTGCTTCGCGCCCGGACGTCACTTCTCCCCAAAACGGCTGCACCAACATCCCCCGCTGACTTTCGCCCCATTACGGTCTGCTCGGTGTTGGCGCGGACCTTTCACAA
>NW_025729113.1:27500-30000 GCF_021461385.2 Schistocerca piceifrons
GCCCAAAATGGGAACCACACGTCAGCCAGACACTCTGATCACGCACCACTCTCTGCTTCTAACAGGCGCACATACAATATGTAAGCACCAGCATGGAACAACATCCAGTGCATCTTCTCCGCCACATTACACAATCCACACTATCACAACCAGACCAGGAGGTCCGTGCGGAAAATACAATATCCCAGCCTTTCGACATCCACCATTGCGCAGACCAGGCACCAACACCCACACATGTCCTATACAACGGTGCACCCAACATCACAATAGTACCTCCTGTCACAGCGCACAAACAATGACATGAGTCAAAGACACAGGTCTCACACAAGCATAGAATTGGAGCGCCGCCTCTAATAAGCCAAAGGTGCATCCTGACGTGACAAATCTGATCATGTCACAAGCATTCACTTACTATAATCACTATCAACGAACCTGCCGCCCCCGCCCCCCCCCCCCCCTACACCTTTCCGTACAACAACGTGTAACCTAACCTAACCTAACCTAACCTATGTTGTACCTTAACCTAACCTATGTTGTACCTTAACCTAACCTATGTTGTACCTTAACCTAACCTATGTTGTACCTTAACCTAACCTATGTTGTACCTTAACCTAACCTATGTTGTACCTTAACCTAACCTATGTTGTACCTTAACCTAACCTATGTTGTACCTTAACCTAACCCATGTTGTACCTTAACCTAACCCATGTTGTACCTTAACCTAACCCATGTTGTACCTTAACCTAACCCATGTTGTACCTTAACCTAACCCATGTTGTACCTTAACCTAACCCATGTTGTGCCTCAACCTAACCCATGTTGTGCCTCAACCTAACCCATGTTGTGCCTCAACCTAACCCATGTTGTGCCTTAACCTAACCCATGTTGTGCCTCAACCTAACCCATGTTGTGCCTTAACCTAACCCATGTTGTGCCTTAACCTAACCCATGTTGTGCCTTAACCTAACCCATGTTGTGCCTTAACCTAACCCATGTTGTGCCTTAACCTAACCCATGTTGTGCCTTAACCTAACCCATGTTGTGCCTTAACCTAACCCATGTTGTCGCCTTAACGTAACCCACGTTGTCGCCTAAACCTGCTCTGTAATTGTTATACGACTCGTTCAATTACTGTAGTGTTGCCCACCCGCAACCCTCGCAATATAGTTCGCTACTCGCACTGCCCGCACCCCTGTGTATCGCTTCATGTTAAACACCTTGCAAGTCTTGCTCACTTTCCACATGCTCCTGCTGTACACTGTAATGTGGATGGCAGCAGGACGTACATGCCGCCCCTCCCCACGTCCCCACCTTGCCCCCTGCCTTCGCAAGCTGGTTGGTGAGAAGTTTGCATGTTCAATGCCCTTCGCATGCGACGTACTCAGGCTACGTTGTGGTGCGGCCTGTGTCAACTGTCCGCTGATGTCGTACGCGTGAACCACAATCTGTACTGCACATTCGTCCTTATGTACTGAATGATACATCGTGGCACATGTGTGACCGCACAACGACTGCGCCCAAAAACGGCGGACCATACAGTGCAAATATTGTGCACGCAGCTACGTGTCGTCTCCCTATGAGAGCTGGATTGCAGTGTGGTACGCCATAGAGACGTGTGGGAGGAACGGACGCCGTGGATGGCGATCAGCATGAGCTGTCTGTTGATGTATTCGGACCTAGTCGTCTCTCCTCACACACCGTGATGGCATGGTGCACCGCGTTCCATATCTGCGACATGCTACAGAGGCCGGTTGACAGTCGTTCGAGCAATGGACATCGCATACGTACGGGGGCCACCTTCCACGTATTGTCTAGGCGTGCACATTTTGTTGCGTGTATGTGGGCAGACGTAGTGTGGCGTGACACCTGACACAGGCATGCAATAATCGTTGAAGTTGCAAATGGCGATGGACGCCTGCGTTTTCTGGTGAAGTTACGCAAATGAACAAATGGTAACCTGTTGTGGTGCGGTTGTTCTCGCTAGGGGTGAATCGGTGATGGCGACGATAGGTTGAGGTACTAACCGGTTGTTCCAGCGATACCCACCATGCCGACGAAACTGAACGGCATCTGGGTGTGAAGCGATACGCGGCGGTGGCTGGGTGGGACCGTCCCCGGCCGGTGAGGGGGCGCCTCCCGGCGTGCTGGCCGCGCGGTGCGTGGGCGCACGCGCTACAGCCGGCTGGTGGGGGCGGCCAGTGGCAGGCGCGCCGGCCGACGGACGCGGCAGGCGTCGCAGCTGCGCGCCGGCGCACCCTGCGCGCGGCGCCGTGCGGCCAAAGTAGGTCCTCGCGGGCCCGGTGCGAAGCGCGGTGGACATCTTCAGTGTGCTGGTCCGATTGAGGACTGTGTGCGTTGAGGATGCGCCGCCGCCCGGCGCTCGGCGCCGCGACGCCGTCTGCTGCTCGGTCGCCCCAGCGGTTCTCGCTGGTGGTTTGTATCGCAGCTGTGCGGATGTGTTGGCGCGTGCGCTGTGCTGGGAGAGTTCGCTTCGGCACCC
>NW_025729113.1:42500-46381 GCF_021461385.2 Schistocerca piceifrons
TAACCTAACCTATGTTGTACCTTAACCTAACCTATGTTGTACCTTAACCTAACCTATGTTGTACCTTAACCTAACCTATGTTGTACCTTAACCTAACCTATGTTGTACCTTAACCTAACCCATGTTGTACCTTAACCTAACCCATGTTGTACCTTAACCTAACCCATGTTGTACCTTAACCTAACCCATGTTGTACCTTAACCTAACCCATGTTGTACCTTAACCTAACCCATGTTGTGCCTCAACCTAACCCATGTTGTGCCTCAACCTAACCCATGTTGTGCCTCAACCTAACCCATGTTGTGCCTTAACCTAACCCATGTTGTGCCTCAACCTAACCCATGTTGTGCCTTAACCTAACCCATGTTGTGCCTTAACCTAACCCATGTTGTGCCTTAACCTAACCCATGTTGTGCCTTAACCTAACCCATGTTGTGCCTTAACCTAACCCATGTTGTGCCTTAACCTAACCCATGTTGTGCCTTAACCTAACCCATGTTGTGCCTTAACCTAACCCATGTTGTCGCCTTAACGTAACCCACGTTGTCGCCTAAACCTGCTCTGTAATTGTTATACGACTCGTTCAATTACTGTAGTGTTGCCCACCCGCAACCCTCGCAATATAGTTCGCTACTCGCACTGCCCGCACCCCTGTGTATCGCTTCATGTTAAACACCTTGCAAGTCTTGCTCACTTTCCACATGCTCCTGCTGTACACTGTAATGTGGATGGCAGCAGGACGTACATGCCGCCCCTCCCCACGTCCCCACCTTGCCCCCTGCCTTCGCAAGCTGGTTGGTGAGAAGTTTGCATGTTCAATGCCCTTCGCATGCGACGTACTCAGGCTACGTTGTGGTGCGGCCTGTGTCAACTGTCCGCTGATGTCGTACGCGTGAACCACAATCTGTACTGCACATTCGTCCTTATGTACTGAATGATACATCGTGGCACATGTGTGACCGCACAACGACTGCGCCCAAAAACGGCGGACCATACAGTGCAAATATTGTGCACGCAGCTACGTGTCGTCTCCCTATGAGAGCTGGATTGCAGTGTGGTACGCCATAGAGACGTGTGGGAGGAACGGACGCCGTGGATGGCGATCAGCATGAGCTGTCTGTTGATGTATTCGGACCTAGTCGTCTCTCCTCACACACCGTGATGGCATGGTGCACCGCGTTCCATATCTGCGACATGCTACAGAGGCCGGTTGACAGTCGTTCGAGCAATGGACATCGCATACGTACGGGGGCCACCTTCCACGTATTGTCTAGGCGTGCACATTTTGTTGCGTGTATGTGGGCAGACGTAGTGTGGCGTGACACCTGACACAGGCATGCAATAATCGTTGAAGTTGCAAATGGCGATGGACGCCTGCGTTTTCTGGTGAAGTTACGCAAATGAACAAATGGTAACCTGTTGTGGTGCGGTTGTTCTCGCTAGGGGTGAATCGGTGATGGCGACGATAGGTTGAGGTACTAACCGGTTGTTCCAGCGATACCCACCATGCCGACGAAACTGAACGGCATCTGGGTGTGAAGCGATACGCGGCGGTGGCTGGGTGGGACCGTCCCCGGCCGGTGAGGGGGCGCCTCCCGGCGTGCTGGCCGCGCGGTGCGTGGGCGCACGCGCTACAGCCGGCTGGTGGGGGCGGCCAGTGGCAGGCGCGCCGGCCGACGGACGCGGCAGGCGTCGCAGCTGCGCGCCGGCGCACCCTGCGCGCGGCGCCGTGCGGCCAAAGTAGGTCCTCGCGGGCCCGGTGCGAAGCGCGGTGGACATCTTCAGTGTGCTGGTCCGATTGAGGACTGTGTGCGTTGAGGATGCGCCGCCGCCCGGCGCTCGGCGCCGCGACGCCGTCTGCTGCTCGGTCGCCCCAGCGGTTCTCGCTGGTGGTTTGTATCGCAGCTGTGCGGATGTGTTGGCGCGTGCGCTGTGCTGGGAGAGTTCGCTTCGGCACCCAAGTGGGGCTTTTGTCCTTCTGTGGCGCTGGCGTTGGAGCTGCCGGTCACCGTAGGTGGCGCGTGTTGTCTCCCGCCGGCAATGCCACGACAGCACGCTCCCGGGCCTCTGTCGGCAGCGGCAAGCTCAGTTGGGAGCACGGGTGGTCGCACCGAAAGCGTCTACTCGCCTAACTCCGGGCGATTGCGCCTCTCTCGAACCCGACCAAGTACTTGGGACGGCGCTGCGCGCCGCCGGGACCTGAGAGGGTTTCGAGGTGTATTGTGCAGGGGAGCTCAGCCTCCTCCTGTTTGCAGAATGATTGAGCGGACGCTTGCGTGTTCGCGCGGGCCCCCGGGACACACTCCCGGGCGGCCGGCTGCTCAGCTCTAGTTGACGCAGCTCCCTGGTTGATCCTGCCAGTAGTCATATGCTTGTCTCAAAGATTAAGCCATGCATGTCTCAGTACAAGCCGCATTAAGGTGAAACCGCGAATGGCTCATTAAATCAGTTATGGTTCCTTAGATCGTACCCACGTTACTTGGATAACTGTGGTAATTCTAGAGCTAATACATGCAAACAGAGTCCCGACCAGAGATGGAAGGGACGCTTTTATTAGATCAAAACCAATCGGTCGGCTCGTCCGGTCCGTTTGCCTTGGTGACTCTGAATAACTTTGGGCTGATCGCACGGTCCTCGTACCGGCGACGCATCTTTCAAATGTCTGCCTTATCAACTGTCGATGGTAGGTTCTGCGCCTACCATGGTTGTAACGGGTAACGGGGAATCAGGGTTCGATTCCGGAGAGGGAGCCTGAGAAACGGCTACCACATCCAAGGAAGGCAGCAGGCGCGCAAATTACCCACTCCCGGCACGGGGAGGTAGTGACGAAAAATAACGATACGGGACTCATCCGAGGCCCCGTAATCGGAATGAGTACACTTTAAATCCTTTAACGAGTATCTATTGGAGGGCAAGTCTGGTGCCAGCAGCCGCGGTAATTCCAGCTCCAATAGCGTATATTAAAGTTGTTGCGGTTAAAAAGCTCGTAGTTGGATTTGTGTCCCACGCTGTTGGTTCACCGCCCGTCGGTGTTTAACTGGCATGTATCGTGGGACGTCCTGCCGGTGGGGCGAGCTGAAGGCGTGCGACCGCCTCGTGCGTGCTCGTGCGTCCCGAGGCGGACCCCGTTGAAATCCTACCAGGGTGCTCTTTATTGAGTGTCTCGGTGGGCCGGCACGTTTACTTTGAACAAATTAGAGTGCTTAAAGCAGGCAAGCCCGCCTGAATACTGTGTGCATGGAATAATGGAATAGGACCTCGGTTCTATTTTGTTGGTTTTCGGAACCCGAGGTAATGATTAATAGGGACAGGCGGGGGCATTCGTATTGCGACGTTAGAGGTGAAATTCTTGGATCGTCGCAAGACGAACAGAAGCGAAAGCATTTGCCAAGTATGTTTTCATTAATCAAGAACGAAAGTTAGAGGTTCGAAGGCGATCAGATACCGCCCTAGTTCTAACCATAAACGATGCCAGCCAGCGATCCGCCGCAGTTCCTCCGATGACTCGGCGGGCAGCCTCCGGGAAACCAAAGCTTTTGGGTTCCGGGGGAAGTATGGTTGCAAAGCTGAAACTTAAAGGAATTGACGGAAGGGCACCACCAGGAGTGGAGCCTGCGGCTTAATTTGACTCAACACGGGAAACCTCACCAGGCCCGGACACCGGAAGGATTGACAGATTGATAGCTCTTTCTTGATTCGGTGGGTGGTGGTGCATGGCCGTTCTTAGTTGGTGGAGCGATTTGTCTGGTTAATTCCGATAACGAACGAGACTCTAGCCTGCTAACTAGTCGCGTGACATCCTTCGTGCTGTCAGCGATTACTTTTCTTCTTAGAGGGACAGGCGGCTTCTAGCCGCACGAGATTGAGCAATAACAGGTCTG
>NW_025729114.1:0-24892 GCF_021461385.2 Schistocerca piceifrons
GCAAAAACGCAAAAATGGCAAAAACGCAAAAATGGCAAAAACGCAAAAATGGCAAAAACGCAAAAATGGCAAAAACGCAAAAATGGCAAAAACGCAAAAATGGCAAAAACGCAAAAATAGCAAAAACGCAAAAATGGCAAAAACGCAAAAATGGCAAAAACGCAAAAATGGCAAAAACGCAAAAATGGCAAAAACGCAAAAATGGCAAAAACGCAAAAATGGCAAAAACGCAAAAATGGGAAAAACGCAAAAATGGGAAAAACGCAAAAATGGGAAAAACGCAAAAATGGGAAAAACGCAAAAATGGGAAAAACGCAAAAATGGGAAAAACGCAAAAATGGGAAAAACGCAAAAATGGGAAAAACGCAAATAAGGGAAAAACGCAAATGAGGGAAAAACGCTGACATGGGAAAAACGCTGATATGGGAAAAACGCTGATATGGGAAAAACGCTGATATGGAAAAAACGCTGATATGGAAAAAACGCTGATATGGAAAAAACGCTGATATGGAAAAAACGCTGATATGGAAAAAACGCTGATATGGAAAAAACGCTGATATGGGTGGTGGTGGTTTTTAGGATGTTTAAGGGGGACTAAACAGCTAAGGTCATGAGTCCCCCATTCCAAAAACAGGCGAGACATTAAGGTGCGGAGCAGATAAAACCCGAAGGGGAAGGATACACCCCCCCAGGCCTTAAAAGAACACAAATGCGGTAACGAATACGACAGACACGAAGAGGACAGATGAACACCAGACAAAAAATAAATACAGAAGAAAAGAAGATGGCCGGAGAGAGGTTGACTGACCACGACAACAAAAAAGGGAACGAGTCAACCAACCGACTACACACTAAAAACTGCAACCAAATATGAGAGACTCGAGGACAAGAGACACACAAAAGGAAAGGTGCAGGACCACTCTAAATGGAAGCATAAGAAGGACTAGCACGGATAAAATGTAAAACACTGTCAGCCATTGAGGCATCGTCACATAAAATCAAAGGCAAGGTGCCCGGGACATTAAAAGACTGCCGAAGGGTGCAAAGTCGGGGACACTCCAATAGAACGTGGGCGACCGTCAGCCGGGACCCACACCGACACGGGGGGATCCTCCTGACGCGAAAGATGGCCGCGCATCAGGTATGTATGGCCGATGCGGAGCCGACACAAGATAACAGACTCCCTGCGAGAAGACCGCAGGGAGGAGCGCCACACATCGGTCGTCTCCTTGACAGACCGCAGTTTATTCAGGGCTGTCATGCCACGCCACTCAACAGACCACACCCCAAGCACCTTATGGCGCAACTCCAGCTGCAGGTCGCGAGCTGTGAGGCCGATCTCCAAAGCTGGGGCGTTGATCGCCCCTTTGGTCAGCCTGTCAACACGTTCGTTCCCCGGGATGCCAACATGACCTGGCGTCCAAACCAAGACCACCGAACGACCAGAGCGGCAATGGCGGAAACAGACTCCTGAATAGAGGACACCAGAGGAGAAGAGGGATAGCAGCGGTCGATGGCCTGAAGGCTGCTCAGGGAGTCACTGCAGATGACGATGGACCTACCTGAGCAGAAACGCATATGCTCAAGAGCGCGCGAGATGGCCACCAGCTCTGCAGTAAAAGTACTGCAGCCAGCCGGCAAGGAGCGTTGCTCAACATGGGCAGTGCGAGCAAAAGCGTAGGCAGTGCAACCATCAACCAGGGATCCATCAGTGTAGACAGGCTCACAGTCCAGAAATGATTCGAGGAGCGCAAGAAAACGGCGACGGAGGGCCACAGGCGGAACCGAGTCCTTAGGTCCCTGTGCCAAATCCACACGGACGGACGGCCGGGACAAACACCAGGGAGGCGTAGGTGTACGGACCCGGAAGGGAGGCAGAAGAGGGAATGACCCCAGTTCTGACATCAGGGACTGGACACGGACAGCTACGGAAAGCCCAGACCTAGGTCGCTGTTCGGGCAGATGGAGGACCATGGCAGGGAAAAGCAGGCGACGATTGGGATGGCCTGGCGAGCAACGCACGTGGACAGCATAGTCGGCGAGCAGACGATGGCGGCGAATCCGCAGCGGGGGAACCCCGGCCTCCACCAGTAGACTATCCACGGGGCTGGTGCGAAAAGCGCCAGTTGCAAGCCGAACCCCACAGTGGTGTATCGAGTCTAACAACTTCAACACTGAGGGTGACGCAGACCCATAGGCCAGGCTCCCATAATCAAGCCGGGACTGCACAAGGGATCTGTACAATCGCAGCAGCGTGCAGCAATCTGCACCCCAAGACGTGTGGCTAAGGCAGCGGAGGGCGTTGAGGTGCCGCCAGCATTTTTGCTTCAGTTGAGTAACAAGAGGAACCCATGTGAGCCGGGCATCAAACACGAGTCCCAAGAAGCGGCAAGTGTCCACCACTTCAAGCAGGTGGCCGTCGAGGTAAAGTTCAGGATGAGGGTGGACCGTCCGACGCCTGCAGAAGTGCATAACTCGAGTCTTGGGTGCAGAGAACTGAAAACCATGAGTCAGAGCCCATGATGCTGCCTTGCGAACGGCGACTTGCAGCCTGCGGTCGGCGACTCCCGTAGTCGTGGAGCTAAATGAGATGCAGAAGTCGTCGGCATACAAAGAAGGAGACACCGACGACCCCACTGCTGCAGCCAGACCATTAATGGCCACTAGAAATAAGGAGACGCTCAACACTGAACCCTGCGGGACCCCATTTTCCTGTATATAAGATGAACTAGAGGTGGCACCGACTTGCACCCGGAAAGAGCGGCGCAATAAAAAGCTTTGAAGAAAAGCAAGTGTCATCCATGAATTACCTGGAACAACTTCATTTGTGGTACAAGAAAACGTAATCTTACAGCCAACAAATGTTATTGGACCAGACAGTATCTCCTGTTGAGAGACAGGGTTTGGTGTCTCATCAAAACTAAAAACAGTTTTATACACTGGCATTCTGCTCCTCCTATTGTATCTCCTACGATGGTACGGCATGGCTGTGTGCTGCGTGCTGCTGCTGCAGTCGACTGACGCAGAAACAGGAACCGCGCCGAGAGCTCCATTCAGCGCTGCCTTATCGCTTGCGCAACTTCCGGTGATAAACTTGATTTTAGTGCAACGCGGCCCTAGTAATACTAGGGGCCGCGTTCCCTGGCTGCCTCGCTAAACGGCTAAGTCCCGATCAAGGTCACCCGCCTATACGGCGGCGCACACAGCCATAGAAAATATGGGAAAAACGAAAATATGGGAAAAACGCAAATATGGGAAAAACGCAAATATGGGAAAAACGCAAATATGGGAAAAACGCAAATATGGGAAAAACGCAAATATGCGAAAAACGCAAATATGGGAGAAACACAAATATGGCAGAATGGCAAATATGGCAAATATGGCAAAACGCGAATATGGGAAAAACGCGAATATGGGAAAAACGCGAATATGGGAAAAACGCGAATATGGGAAAAACGCGAATATGGGAAAAACGCGAATATGGGAAAAACGCGAATATGGGAAAAACGCGAATATGGGAAAAACGCGAATATGGGAAAAACGCGAATATGGGAAAATCGCTAATATGGGAAAATCGCTAATATTGGAAACTAGCAAATATAGTAGAAGATAATTTAGTGGCACAACATGAGTAGAAGGAATCGGTTGGTAAGATGGGTTCATGAGTAATGGAAAAATGGCAAATATGGGAAAATGACAAATATGGGACAATGGCAAATATGGGAAAATGGCAAATATGGGAAAGTGGCAAATATGGGAAAATGGCAAATATGGGAAAATGGCAAATATGGGAAAATGGCAAATATGGGAAAATGGCAAATATGGGAAAATGGCAAATATGGGAAAACGGCAAATATGGGAAAATGGCAAATATGGGAAAATAGCAAATATGGGAAAATCGCAAATGGGAAAAACACAAATATGTGATATACGCAAATATGGGAAGTGCGCTAATATGGGAAAAACGCAAATGTGGGAAAAACGAAATTTTGGGAAAAACGCAAATATGGGAAAAACGCAAATATGGGAAAATTGCAAAAATGGGAAAAACGCACATATAGCAAAAACGCTAAAATGGGAAAACGCAAATATGGGAACAACACATATATGCCGGCCGAAGTGGCCGTGCGGTTAAAGGCGCTGCAGTCTGGATCCGCAAGACCGCTACGGTCGCAGGTTCGAATCCTGCCTCGGGCATGGATGTTTGTGATGTCCTTAGGTTAGTTAGGTTTAACTAGTTCTAAGTTCTAGGGGACTAATGACCTCAGCAGTTGAGTCCCATAGTGCTCAGAGCCATTTGAACCAACACATATATGGGAATAATGCAAGTAAGGGAAAAACGCAAATATGGAAAAAACGCAAATATGGGAAAAACGCAAATATGGGAAAAACGCAAATATGGGAAAAACGCAAATATGGGAAAAACGCAAATATGGGAAAAACGCAAATATGGGAAAAACGCAAATATGGGAAAAACGCAAATATGGGAAAAACGAACATATAGCAAATATGCTAATATGAGAAAAACGCATATTTGGGAAAAACGCAAATATGTAAAAAACTCAAATATGGGAAAATTGCAAAAATGTGAAAAACGCACATATAGCAAAAACGCTAAAATGGGAAAACGCAAATATGGGTAAAACATATATATGGGTAAAACGCAATTATGGGAAAAACGCTAATAGCGGAAAAACGCAAATATGAGAAAAACGCAAATATGGGATAACTGCAAACATGGAAGAAACGCGAATATGGTAAAAACGCAAATTTCGGAAAAACGCAAATTTCAGAAAAACCCAAATTTGGGAAAAACGCAAATATGGGAAAAACGCAAGTATGCAAAAACGAAAACATGGCAAAAACGCAAATGTGGCCACAACGCAAATGTGGCCACAACGCAAATGTGGCCACAACGCAAATGTGGCCACAACGCAAATATGGGACAAACGCACATATAGCAAATACGCTAATAGGGGAAAAACGCAAATATGGGAAAAACGCAAATATGGGAAAAACGCAAATATGGGAAAAACGCAAATATCGGAAAAACGCAAACATGGTAGAAATGCAAATATGTTAAAAACGCATATATATGAAAAACGCAAATATGGGAAAAACGAAAATATGAGAAAAACGAAAATATGGGAAAAACGAAAATATGGGAAAAACGAAAATATGGGAAAAACGAAAATATGAGAAAAACGAAAATATGGGAAAAACGAAAATATGGGGAAAACGAAAATATGGGGAAAACGAGAATATGGGGAAAACGCATATATGGGAAAATGGTAAATATGGGAAAATGGCAAATATGGCAAAATGGCAAATATGGCAAAATGTCAAATATGGGAAAATCGCAAATATGGCAAAAACCCGAATGTGAGAAAATCGCTAATATTGGAAACTCACAAATATTGCAGCAGAAAATTTTGTGGCAAAACATGAGTAGAAGGAATCAGTTGGTAGGATGGGTTCATAAATAATGGGAAAATAGCAAATATGGGAAAATGGCAAATATGGGAAAATGGCAAATATGGGAAAATGACAGATATGGGAAAATGCAAATATGGGAAAATGCAAATATGGGAAAATGCAAATATGGGAAAATGCAAATATGAGAAAATCGCAAATTTGAGAAAATCACAAATTTGAGAAAATCGCAAATTTGGGAAATTCGCAAATATAGGAAAAACATAAATATGATAAAAACGTAAACAAAGGAAAAACGAAAAATTGGGAAAAACGCAATAATGGCAAAAAAGCAAATAAGGGAATAACGCAAAAATGGCAAAATCGCAAATATGGGAAAAACGCAAATATGGCAAAAACGCGAATATGGGAAAAACGCAAGTATGGCAAAAACGCGAACGTGGGAAAAACGCAAGTATGGCAGAAACGCAAATATGGGAAAAATGTAAATATGGGAAAAACGCAATCATGGAGAAAACGCAAATATGGGAAAAACGCAAATATGAAAAAAACGCAAATAAGGGAAAAACGCAAATATGGGAAAACCACAAATATGGGGAAAACGCAATATAGGAAAAACGCAAATATGGGAAAAACGCAAATATGGCAGAAACGCAAATATGTTAAAAACGCAAATATGTTAAAAACGCAAATATGGGAAAAACGCAAATATGGGAAAAACGCAAATATGGGAAAAACGCAAATATGGGAAAAACGCAAATATGGGAAAAACGCAAATATGGGAAAAACGCAAATATGGGAAAAACGCAAAACAGGGAAAAACGCAAAACAGGGAAAAACGCAAAACAGGGAAAAACGCAAAACAGGGAAAAACGCAAAACAGGGAAAAACGCAAAACAGGGGAAAACGCAAAACAGGGGAAAACGCAAAACAGGGGAAAACGCAAAACAGGGGAAAACGCAAAACAGGGGAAAACGCAAAACAGGGGAAAACGCAAAACAGGGGAAAACGCAAAACAGGGGAAAACGCAAAACAGGGGAAAACGCAAAACAGGGGAAAACGCAAAACAGGGGAAAACGTAAATATGGGGTAAACGTAAATATGGGGTAAACGTAAATATGGGGTAAACGTAAATATGGGGTAAACGTAAATATGAGGTAAACGTAAATATGGGGTAAACGTAAATATGGGGTAAACGTAAATATGGGGTAAACGTAAATATGGGGAAAACGCAAATATGGGAAAAACGCAAATATGGCAGAAACCCAAGTTTGGAAAAAACGCAAATATGGAAAAAACGTAGATATGGGAAAAACGCAGATATGGGAATATCGCTAATATTGGTAACTCGCAAATATAGCAGAAGAGAATTTTATGGCACAACATGAGTAGAAGAAATCGGTTGGAAAGATAGGGTCATTAGTAATGGCTACATGGCAAATATGGGAAAATGGCGAATAATGGAAAATGGCAAGTATGGGAAAATGGCAAATATGGGAAAATGGCAAATATGGGAAAATGGCAAATATGGGAAAATGGCAAATATGGGAAAATGGCAAATATGGGAAAATGGCAAATATGGGAAAATGGCAAATATGGGAAAAACGCAAATATGGGAAAAACGCAAATATGGGAAAAACGCAAATATGGGAAAAACGCACATATAGCAAAAACGCTAAAATGGGAAAACGCAAGTATGAGAACAACACATATATGCCGGCCGAAGTGGCCGTGCGGTTAAAGGCGCTGCGGTCTGGAACCGCAAGACCACTACGGTCGCAGGTTCGAATCCTGCCTCAGGCATGGATGTTTGTGATGTCCTTAGGTTAGTTAGGTTTAACTAGTTCTAAGTTCTAGGGGACTAATGACCTCAGCAGTTGAGTCCCATAGTGCTCAGAGCCATTTGAACCAACACATATATGGGAATAATGCAAGTAAGGGAAAAACGAAAATATGGAAAAAAACGCAAATATGGGAAAAACGCAAATATGGGAAAAACGCAAATATGGGGAAAACGCAAATATGGCAAAAACGCAAATATGGGAAAAACGCACATATAGCAAATATGCTGATATGAGAAAAACGCAAATTTGGGAAAAACGCAAATATGTAAAAAACGCAGATATGTAAAAAACGCAAATATGTAAAAAACGCAAATATGGGAAAATTGCAAAAATGTGAAAAACGCACATATAGCAAAAACGCTAAAATGGGAAAACGCAAATATGGGTAAAACATATATATGGGAAAAACGCAATTATGGGAAAAACGATAATAGCGGAAAAACGCAAATATGAGAAAAACGCAAATATGGGATAACTGCAAACATGGAAGAAACGCGAATATGGTAAAAACGCAAATTTCGGAAAAACGCAAATTTCAGAAAAACCCAAATTTGGGAAAAACGCAAATTTCGGAAAAACGCAAATATGGAAGAAATGCAAATATGTTAAAAACGCATATATATGAAAAACGCATATATATGAAAAACGCATATATATGAAAAACGCAAACATGGGAAAAACGCAAATATGAGAAAAACAAAAATATGGGAAAAACGAAAATATGGGAAAAACGAAAATATGGGAAATACGAAAATATGGGAAAAACGAAAATATGGGAAAAACGAAAATATGAGAAAAACGAAAATATGGGAAAAACGAGAATATGGGGAAAACGAGAATATGGGGAAAACGCATATATGGGAAAATGGTAAATACGGCAAAATGTCAAATATGGCAAAATGTCAAATATGGGAAAATGTCAAATATGGGAAAAACCCGAATGTGAGAAAATCGCTAATATTGGAAACTCGCAAATATTGCAGCAGAAAATTTTGTGGCAAAACATGAGTAGAAGGAATCAGTTGGTAGGATGGGTTCATAAACAATGGGAAAATAGCAAATATGGGAAAATGGCAAATATGGGAAAATGGCAAATATGGGAAAATGACAGTTATGGTAAAATGACAGTTATGGGAAAATGCAAATATGGGAAAATCGCAAATTTGAGAAAATCGCAAATTTGAGAAAATCACAAATATAGGAAAAACACAAATATGATATAAACGAAAACAAGGGAAAAACGAAAAATTGGGAAAAACGCAATAATGGCAAAAAAGCAAATAAGGGAATAACGCAAAAATGGCAAAATCGCAAATATGGGAAAAACGCAAATAAGGGAACATCGCTAATATGGGAAAAACACAAATATGGGAAAAACACAAATATGGGAAAAACGCAAATATGGGAAAAACGCAAATATGGGAAAAACGCAAATATGGGAAAAACGCAAATATGGGAAAAACGCAAATATGGGAAAAACGCAAATATGGGAAAAACGCAAATATGGGAAAAACGCAAATATGGGAAAAACGCAAATATGGGAAATACGCTAATATGGGAAAAACGCAAATTTGGGAAAAATTCAAATTTGTAAAGAAAACTTTAATATGGGAAAATTGCAAAAACGTGAAAATCGCACATATAGCAAAAACGCTAAAATGGGAAAACGCAAATATGGAAAAAGCATATATATTGGAAAAACGCAAGTATGGGAAAAACGCTAATATGAGAAAAACGCAAATAAGGGATAATTGCAAACATGGAAGAAATGCGAGTATGGGAAAAACGCAAATATGGGAAAAACGCAAATATGGGAAAAACGCAAATATGGGAAAAAAGCAAATATGGGAAAAACGCAAATATGGGAAAAACGCAAATATGGGAAAAACGCAAATATGGGAAAAACGCAAATATGGGAAAAACACAAATATGGGAAAAACGCAAATATGGGAAAAACACAAATATGGGAAGAACGCAAACATGGGAAAAACGCAAATAAGGGATTAACGCAAATATGGGATTAACGCAAATATGGGATTAACGCAAATATGGGATTAACGCAAATATGGGATTAACGCAAATATGGGATTAAGGCAAATATGGCAAAAACCCAAGTTTGGAAAAAACGCAAATATGGGAAAAACGCAGATATGGGAATATCGCTAATATTGGAAACTCGCAAATATAGCAGAAGAGAATTTTATGGCACAACATGAGTAGAAGAAATCGGTTGGAAAGATAGGTTCATTAGTAATGGCTACATGGCACATATGGGAAAATGGCAAATATGGGAAAATGGCAAATATGGGAAAATGGCAAATATGGGAAAATGGCAAATATGGGAAAATGGCAAGTATGGGAAAATGGCAAATATGGGAAAATGGCAAATATGGGAAAATGGCAAATATGGGAAACTGGCAAATATGGGAAACTGGCAAATATGGGAAACTGGCAAATATGGGAAACTGGCAAATATGGGAAACTGGCAAATATGGGAAACTGGCAAATATGGGAAAATGGCAAATATGGGAAAATGGCAAATATGGGAAAATGGCAAATATGGGAAAAGGCAAATATGGGAAAATGGCAAATATGGGAAAATGGCAAATATGGGAAAATGGCAAATATGAGAAAATGGCAAATTTTTGAAAATGGCACATTTGGGAACAACGCAAATTTGGGAACATCGCAAGTTTGGGAACATCGCAAATTTGGGAACATCGCAAATTTGGGAACATCCCAAATTTGGGAACATTGCAAATTTGGGAACATCGCAAATTTGGGAACATCGCAAATTTGGGAAAAACGCAAATATAAATAAAATCACAAATATGACAAAATCGAGAAAATGGGAAAATCGAAAATATGGGAAAATCGAAAATATGGGAAAATCGCAAAAATTAGAAAGTTGCAAAAATGAGAAAATCGCAAAAATGGGAAAAACGCACTATGGGAAAATCACTAGTATTAGAATCTCGTAATTATGGAAAAATCGCTAAATATGGCAGAAGGGAATTTTGTGGCACAAGTTGAGTAGAAGAGGGAATCGGTAGGTAGGATGGGTTCATGAGTAATGGGAAAAACACAAATATGGGAAAAACGCAAATATGGGAAAAACGCAAATATGGGAAAAACGCAAATATGCGAAAAACGCAAATATGGGAAAAACGCAAATATGGGAAAATTGCAAAAATGTGAAAAACGCACATATAGCAAAACCGCTAAAATGGGAAAACGCAAATATGGGTAAAACATATATATAAGGAAAACGCAATTATGGGAAAAACGCTAATAGCGGAAAAACGCAAAAATGAGAAAAACGCAAATATGGGAAAAACGCACATATAGCAAAAACGCTAAAATGGGAAAACGCAAATATGGGAACAACACATATATGCCGGCCGAAGTGGCCGTGCGCTTAAAGGCGCTGCAGTCTGGAACCGCAAGACCGCTACGGTCGCAGGTTCGAAACCTGCCTCGGGCATGGATGCTTGTGATGTCCTTAGGTTAGTTAGGTTTAACTAGTTCTAAGTTCTAGGGGACTAATGACCTCAGCAGTTGAGTCCCATAGTGCTCAGAGCCATTTGAACCAACACATATATGGGAATAATGCAAGTAAGGGAAAAACGCAAATATGGAAAAAACGCAAATAAGGGAAAAACGAAAATATGGAAAAAACGCAAATAAGGGAAAAACGCAAATAAGGGAAAAACGCAAATATGGGAAAAACGCAAATATGGGAAAAACGCAAATATGGGAAAAACGCAAATATGGGAAAAACACACATATAGCAAATATGCTAATATGAGAAAAACGCAAATTTGGGAAAAACGTAAATATGTAAAAAACGCAAATATGTAAAAAACGCAACTATGGGAAAATTGCAAAAATGTGAAAAACGCACATATAGCAAAACCACTAAAATGGGAAAACGCAAATATGGGGAAAACGCAAATATGGGTAAAACATATATATGGGAAAAACGCAATTATGGGAAAAACGCTAATAGCGGAAAAACGCAAATATGAGAAAAACGCAAATATGGGATAACTGCAAACATGGAAGAACGCGAATATGGTAAAAACGCGAATATGGTAAAAACGCAAATTTCGGAAAAACGCAAATTTCGGAAAAACGCAAATTTCGGAAAAACGCAAATTTCGGAAAAACGCAAATTTCGGAAAAACGCAAATATGGCAAAATCGCATATATGGCAAAATCGCAAAATATGGGAAAAACGCAAAATATGGGAAAAACGCAAAATATGGGAAAAACGCAAAATATGGGAAAAACGCAAAATATGGGAAAAACGCAAAATATGGCAAAATCGTAAATATGACAAAAACGCAAATATGGGAGACATGCAAATATGGGAGACATGCAAATATGGGAGACATGCAAATATGGGAGACATGCAAATATGGGAGACATGCAAATATGGGAAAAACGCAAATATGGGAAAAACGCAAGTATGCAAAAACGAAAACATGGCAAAAACGCAAATGTGGCCACAACGCAAATGTGGCCACAACGCAAATGTGGCCACAACGCAAATGTGGCCACAACGCAAATGTGGCCACAACGCAAAGGTGGCCACAACGCAAATGTGGCCACAACGCAAATGTGGCCACAACGCAAATGTGGCCACAACGCAAATGTGGCCACAACGCAAATGTGGCCACAACGCAAATGTGGCCACAACGCAAATGTGGCCACAACGCAAATGTGGCCACAACGCAAATATGGGACAAACGCAAATATAGCAAATACGCTAATAGGGGAAAAACACAAATATGGGAAAAACGCAAATATCGGAAAAACGCAAATATCGGAAAAACGCAAACATGGAAGAAATGCAAATATGTTAAAAACGCATATATATGAAAAACGCATATATATGAAAAACGCAAATATGGGAAAAACGAAAATATGGGAAAAACGAAAATATGGGAAAAACGAAAATATGGGAAAAACGAAAATATGGGAAAAACGAAAATATGGGAAAAACGAGAATATGGGAAAAACGAGAATATGGGGAAAACGAGAATATGGGGAAAACGAGAATATGGGGAAAACGAGAATATGGGGAAAACGCATATATGGGAAAATGGTAAATATGGGAAAATGGCAAATATGGGAAAATGACAGATATGGGAAAATGACAGATATGGGAAAATGACAGATATGGGAAAATGCAAATATGGGAAAATGCAAATTTGAGAAAATCACAAATTTGAGAAAATCGCAAACTTCGGAAATTCGCAAATATAGGAAAAACACAAATATGATAAAAACGCAAACAAGGGAAAAACGAAAAATTGGGAAAAACGCAATAATGGCAAAAAAGCAAATAAGGGAACAATGCAAAAATGGCAAAATCGCAAATATGGGAAAAACGCAAATATGATAAAAACGCGAATATGGGAAAAACGCAAGTATGGCAAAAACGCAAACGTGGAAAAAACGCAAGTATGGCAGAAACGCAAATATGGGAAAAATGTAAATATGGCAAATTCGAAAATATGGGAAAAACGCAATTATGGAGAAAACGCAAATATGGGAAAAACGCAAATATGGGGAAACGCAAATATGGGAAAATCGCAAATAAGGGAACATCGCTAATATGGGAAAAACGCAAATATGGGAAAACACAAATATGGGAAAACCACAAATATGGGGGAAAAAATATGGGAAAAACGCAAATATGGCAAAAACGCAAATATGGGAAAAACGCAAATATGGGAAAAACGCAAATATGGGAAAAACGCAAATATGGGAAAAACGCAAATATGGGAAAAACGCAAATATGGGAAAAACGCCAATATGGTAAAAACGCAAATATGGTAAAAACGCAAATATGGTAAAAACGCAAATATGGCAAAAACGCAAATATGGCAAAAACGCAAATATGGCAAAAACGCAAATATGGCAAAAACGCAAATATGGCAAAAACGCAAATATGGCAAAAACGCAAATATGGCAAAAACGCAAATATGGCAAAAACGCAAATATGGCAAAAACGCAAATATGGCAAAATCGCAAATTTGACAAAAACGCAAATATGGGAGATACGCAAATATGGGAAAAACGCAAATATGTGAAAAACGCAAATATGTGAAAAACGCAAATATGTGAAAAACGCAAATATGAGAAAAACGCAAGTATGCAAAAACGAAAACATGGCAAAAACGCAAATGTGGCCACAACGCAAATGTGGCCACAACGCAAATGTGGCCACAACGCAAATGTGGCCACAACGCAAATGTGGCCACAACGCAAATATGGGACAAACGCACATATAGCAAATATGCTAATAGGGGAAAAACGCAAATATGGGAAAAACGCAAATATCGGGAAAACGCAAACATGGAAGAAATGCAAATATGTTAAAAACGCATATATATGAAAAATGCAAATATGGGAAAAACACAAATATGGGAAAAACGAAAATATGGGAAAAACGAAAATATGGGAAAAACGAAAATATGGGAAAAACGAATATATGGGAAAAACGAATATATGGGAAAAACGAAAATATGGGAAAAACGAGAATATGGGGAAAACGAGAATATGGGGAAAACGAGAATATGGGGAAAACGCATATATGGGAAAATGGTAAATATGGGAAAATGACAGATATGGGAAAATGACAGTTATGGGAAAATGACAGATATGGGAAAATGCAAATATGGGAAAATCGCAAATTTGAGAAAATCGCAAATTTGAGAAAATCACAAATATAGGAAAAACCAAATATGATAAAAACGAAAACAAGGGAAAAACGAAAAATTGGGAAAAACGCAATAATGGCAAAAAAGCAAATAAGGGAATAACGCAAAAATGGCAAAATCGCAAATATGGGAAAAACGCAAATAAGGGAACATCGCTAATATGGGAAAAACGCAAATATGGGAAAAACGCAAATATGGGAAAATCGCAAATATGGGAAAAACGCAAATATGGGAAAAACGCAAATATGGGAAAAACGCAAATATGGGAAAAACGCAAATATGGGAAAAACGCAAATATGGGGAAAACGCAAATATGGGAAAAACGCAAATATGGGAAAAACGCAAATATGGGAAAAACGCAAATATGGGAAAAACGCAAATATGGCAAATACGCTATTATGGGAAAAACGCAAATATGGCAAATACGCTATTATGGGAAAAACGCAAATTTGGGAAAAACTCAAATATGAAAAAAAAACTTTAATATGAGAAAACTGCAAAAAAGTGAAAAACGCACATATAGCAAAAACGCTAAATTGGGAAAACGCAAATATGGGAAAAGCATATATATTGGAAAAACGCAAGTATGGGAAAAACGCTAATATGAGAAAAACGCAAATATGGGATAATTGAAACATGGAAGAAACGCGAGTATGGGAAAAACGCAAATATGGAAAAAACGCAAATATGGGAAAAACGCAAATATGGGAAAAACGCAAATATGGGAAAAACGCAAATATGGGAAAAACGCAAATATGGGAAAAACGCAAATATGGGATTAACGCAAATATGGGATTAACGCAAATATGGGATTAACGCAAATATGGGATTAACACAAATATGGGATTAACGCAAATATGGCAAAAACCCAAGTTTGGAAAAAACGCAAATATCTAAAAAACGCAGATATGGGAAAAACGCAGATATGGGAAAAACGCAGATATGGGAAAAACGCAGATATGGGAAAAACGCAGATATGGGAATATCGCTAATATTGGAAACTCGCAAATATAGCAGAAGAGAATTTTATGGCACAACATGAGTAGAAGAAATCGGTTGGAAAGATAGGTTCATTAGTAATGGCTACATGGCAAATATGGGAAAATGGTGAATATGTGAAAATGGCAAATATGGGAAAATGGTGAATATGTGAAAATGGCAAATATGTGAAAATGGCAAATATGTGAAAATGGCAAATATGTGAAAATGGCAAATATGTGAAAATGGCAAATATGTGAAAATGGCAAATATTGGAAAATGGCAAATATTGGAAAATGGCAAATATGGGAAAATGGCAAATATGGGAAAATGGCAAATATGGGAAAATGGCAAATATGGGAAAATGGCAAATATGGGAAAATGGCAAATATGGGAAAATGGCAAATATGGGAAAATGGCAAATATGGGAAAATGGCAAATATGGGAAAATGGCAAATATTGGAAAATGGCAAATATGGGAAAATGGCAAATATGGGAAAATGGCAAATATGGGAAAATGGCAAATGTGGGAAAATGGCAAATGTGGGAAAATGGCAAATGTGGGAAAATAGGAAATGTGGGAAAATGGCAAATGTGGGAAAATAGGAAATGTGGGAAAATGGCAAATATGGGAAAATGGCAAATATGGGAAAATGGCAAATATGGGAAAATGGCAAATATGGGAAAATGGCAAATATGGGAAAATGGCAAATATGGGAAAATGGCAAATATGGGAAAATGGCAAATATGGGAAAATGGCAAATATGGGAAAATGGCAAATATGGGAAAATGGCAAATATGGGAAAATGGCAAATATGGCAAAAGGCAAATATGGGAAAATGGCAAATATAGGAAAATGGCAAATTTGAAAAAATGGCAAATTTGGCAAAATGGCAAATTTGGGAACATCGCAAATTTGGGAACATCGCAAATTTGGGGACATCGCAAATTTGGGAACATCGCAAATTTGGGAACATCGCAAATTTGGGAACATCGCAAATTTGGGAACATCGCAAATTTGGGAACATCGCAAATTTGGGAACATCGCAAATTTAGGAAAAACGCAAATATAAATAAAATCACAAATATGAGAAAATCGAGAAAATGGGAAAATCGAAAATATGGGTAAATCGAAAATATTGGAAAATCGCAAAAATTAGAAAGTTGCAAAAATGAGAAAATCGCAAAAATGGGAAAAACGCACTATGGGAAAAATGCAAATATGGGAAAAACGCATATATGGGAAAAACGCCAATATGGGCAAAACGCAAATATGGGAAAAACGCAAATATGGGAAAAACGCAAATATGGGAAAAACGCAAATATGGGATAAACGCAAATATGGGAAAAACGCAAATATGGGAAAAACGCAAATATGGGAAAAACGAAAATATGAGAAAAACGCAAATATCGGAAAAACGCAAATATCGGAAAAACGCAAACATGGAAGAAATGCGAATATGTTAAAAACGCGTATATATGAAAAACGCATATATATGAAAAACGCAAATATGGGAAAAACGCAAATATGGGAAAAACGAAAATATGGGAAAAACGAAAATATGGGAAAAACGAAAATATGGGAAAAACGAAAATATGTGAAAAACGAAAATATGGGAAAAACGAGAAGATGGCAGAAACGAGAATATGGGAGAAACGAGAATATGGGAGAAACGAGAATATGGGGAAAACGAGAATATGGGGAAAACGCATATATGGGAAAATGGTAAATATGGGAAAATGGCAAATATGGCAAAATGTCAAATATGGGAAAATCGCAAATATGGGAAAAACCCGAATGTGAGAAAATCGCTAATATTGGAAACTCGCAAATATTGCAGCAGAAAATTTTGTGGCAAAACATGAGTAGAAGGAATCAGTTGGTAGGATGGGTTCATAAACAATGGGAAAATAGCAAATATGGGAAAATGGCAAATATGGGAAAATGGCAAATATGGGAAAATGACAGATATGGGAAAATGACAGATATGGGAAAAATGCAAATATGGGAAAATGCAAATTTGAGAAAATCACAAATTTGAGAAAATCGCAAATTTGGGAAATTCGCAAATATAGGAAAAACACAAATATGATAAAAACGCAAACAGGGGAAAAACGAAAAATTGGGAAAAACGCAATAATGGCAAAAAGCAAATAAGGGAATAACGCAAAAATGGCAAAATCGCAAATATGGGAAAAACGCAAATATGGGAAAAACGAAAGTATGGCAAAAACGCAAACGTGGGAAAAACGCAAGTATGGCAGAAACGCAAATATGGGAAAAATGTAAATATGGCAAATTCGAAAATATGGGAAAAACGCAATTATGGAGAATACGCAAATATGGGAAAAACGCAAATATGGGAAAAACGCAAATAAGGGAACATCGCTAATATGGGAAAAACACAAATATGGGAAAAACACAAATATGGGAAAAACACAAATATGGGAAAAACACAAATATGGGAAAACCACAAATATGGGGAAAAAATATGGAAAAAACGCAAATATGGGAAAAACGCAAATATGGGAAAAACGCAAATATGGGAAAAACGCAAATATGGGAAAAACGCAAATATGGGAAAAACGCAAATATGGGAAAAACGCAAAAATGGGAAAAACGCAAAAATGGGAAAAACGCAAAAATGGGAAAAACGCAAATATGTAAAAAAAACTTTAATATGGGAAAATTGCAAAAAAGTTAAAACGCACATATAGCAAAAACGCTAAAATGGGAAAACACAAATATGGGAAAAACCCAAATATGAGAAAAACGCAAATATGGGATAATTGCAAACATGGAAGAAACGCGAATATGGTAAAAACGCAAATATGGTAAAAACGCAAATATGGTAAAAACGCAAATATGGTAAAAACGCAAATATGGTAAAAACGCAAATATGGTAAAAACGCAAATATGGTAAAAACGCAAATATGGTAAAAACGCAAATATGGTAAAAACGCAAATATGGTAAAAACGCAAATATGGTAAAAACGCAAATATGGTAAAAACGCAAATATGGTAAAAACGCAAATACGGTAAAAACGCAAATACGGTAAAAACGCAAATACGGTAAAAACGCAAATACAGTAAAAACGCAAATACGGTAAAAACGCAAATACGGTAAAAACGCAAATACGGTAAAAACGCAAATACGGTAAAAACGCAAATATGACAAAAACGCAAAAATGGCAAAAACGCAAATATGGGAAAAACGCAAATATGGGAAAAACGCAAATATGGGAAAAACGCAAATATGGGAAAAATGCAAATATGGGAAAAACGCAAATATGGGAAAAACGCAAATATGGGAAAAACGCAAATATGGGAAAAACGCAAATATGGGAAAAACGCAAATATGGGAAAAACGCAAATATTGGAAAAACGCAAATATGGGAAAAACGCAAATATGGGAAAAACGCAAATATGGGAAAAACGCAAATATGGGAAAAACGCAAATATGGTAAAAACGCAAATATGGGAAAAACGCAAATATGGTAAAAACGCAAGTAGGGCAAAAACGCAAATATGGCAAAAACGCAAATATGGCAAAATCGCAAATATGGCAAAATCGCAAATATGGGAAAAACGCAAATATGGGAAAAACGCAAATATGGGAAAAACGCAAATATGGGAAAAACGCAAGTATGCAAAAACGAAAACATGGCAAAAACGCAAATGTGGCCACAACGCAAATGTGGCCACAACGCAAATGTGGATACAACGCAAATGTGGCCACAACGCAAATGTGGCCACAACGCAAATGTGGCCACAACGCAAATGTGGCCACAACGCAAATGTGGCCACAACGCAAATGTGGCCACAACGCAAATGTGGCCACAGCGCAAATATGGGACAAACGCACATATAGCAAATACGCTAATAGGGAAAAAACGCAAATATGGGAAAAACGCAAATATCGGAAAAACGCAAACATGGAAGAAATGCAAATATGTTAAAAACGCATATATATGAAAAACGCATATATATGAAAAACGCGAATATGGGAAAAACGCGAATATGGGAAAATCGCTAATATTGGAAACTCGCAAATATAGTAGAAGATAAATTAGTGGCACAACATGAGTAGAAGGAATCGGTTGGTAAGATGGGTTCATGAGTAATGGGAAAATGGCAAATATGGGAAAATGGCAAATATGGGAAAATGGAAAATATGGGAAAATGGAAAATATGGCAAAATGTCAAATATGGGAAAATCGAAAATATGGGAAAACCCGAATGTGAGAAAGTCGCTAATATTGGAAACTCGCAAATATTGCAGCAGAAAATTTTGTGGCAAAACATGAGTAGAAGGAATCAGTTGGTAGGATGGGTTCATAAACAATGGGAAAATAGCAAATATGGGAAAATGGCAAATATGGGAAAATGGCAAATATGGGAAAATGACAGATATGGGAAAATGACAGATATGGGAAAATGCAAATATGGGAAAATGCAAATTTGAGAAAATCACAAATTTGAGAAAATCGCAAATTTCGGAAATTCGCAAATATAGGAAAAACACAAATATGATAAAAACACAAACAAGGGAAAAACGAAAAATTGGGAAAAACGCAATAATGGCAAAAAAGCAAATAAGGGAATAATGCAAAAATGGCAAAATCGCAAATATGGGAAAAACGCAAATATCGTAAAAACGCGAATATGGGAAAAACGCAAGTATGGCAACAATGCAAACGTGGGAAAAACGCAAGTATGGCAGAAACGCAAATATGGGAAAAATGTAAATGTGGCAAATTCGAAAATATGGGAAAAACGCAATTACGGAGAAAACGCAAATATGGGAAAAACGCAAATATGGGAAAAACGCAAATATGGGATAAACGCAAATAAGGGAACATTGCTAATATGGGAAAAACACAAATATGGGAAAAACACAAATATGGGAAAAACACAAATATGGGAAAAACACAAATATGGGAAAACCACAAATATGGGGAAAAAATATGGGAAAAACGCAAATATGGGAAAAACGCAAATATGGGAAAAACGCAAATATGGGAAAAACGCAAATATGGGAAAAACGCAAATATGGGAAAAACGCAAATATGGGAAAAACGCAAATATGGGAAAACGCAAATATGGGAAAACGCAAATATGGGAAAACGCAAATATGGGAAAAACGCAAATATGGGAAAAACCCAAATACGGGAAAAACACAAATATGGGAAAAACACAAATATGGGGAAAACGCAAATATGGGAAAAACGCAAATATGGGAAAAACGCAAATATGGGAAAAATGCAAATATGGGAAAAATGCAAATATGGGAGAAACGCAAATATGGGAGAAACGCAAATATGGGAGAAACACAAATATGGGAGAAATGAAAATATGGGAAAAATGAAAATATGGGAAAAATGAAAATATGGGAAAAATGAAAATATAAGAAAAACGCAAATTAGGGAGAAACGGAAATATGGGATAAGCACATAAAATAGGAAAAACGCAAATATGTTAAAAACGCGAATATGAGAAAATCGCTAATATTGGAAACTCGCAAATATGGCAGAGGATATTTTGTCACACATTAAGAGTAGAAGGAATCAGTTGGTAGGATGGATTCACGAGTGATGGGAAAAACGCAAAAATGGTAAAATGGCAAAAATGGTAAAATGGCAAAAATGGTAAAATGGCAAAAATGGTAAAATGGCAAAAATGGGAAAATGGAAAATAAGGGAAAATGGAAAATAAGGGAAAAATACAAATATGGGAAAACAAAATATGGGAAAAACAAAATATGGGAAAATCACAAATATGAGAAAATCGCAAAAATGGGAAAATCGAAAATATGGGAAAATCGAAAATATGGGAAAATCGAAAATATGGGAAAATCGCAAAAATTAGAAAGTTGCAAAAATGAGAAAATCGCAAAAATTGGAAAAACGCAGTATGGGAAAATCACTAGTATTGGAATCTCGTAATTATGGGAAAATCGCAAATATGGCAGAAGACAATTTTGTGGCACAACTTGAGTAGAAGAAGGTATTGGTTGGTAGGATGGGTTCATAAGTAATGGGAAAAACGCAAATATGCGAATATGGGAAAAACGCTAATATGGGAAAAACGCTAATATGGGAAAAACGCTAATATGGGAAAAACGCTAAGATGGGACAAACGCTGATATGGGAAAAACGCTAATATGGGAAAAACGCTAATATGGGAAAATCGCTAATATGGGAAAATCGCTAATATGGGAAAAACGCTAATATGGGAAAAACGCTAATATGGGAAAAATGCAAGTATGCAAAAACGAAAACATGGCAAAAACGCAAATGTGGCCACAACGCAAATGTGGCCACAACGCAAATATGGGAGAAACGCAAATATGGGAGAAACGCAAATATGGGAGAAACGCAGATATGGGAGAAACGCAAATAGGGGAAAAACGCAAATAGGGGAAAAACGCAAATAGGGGAAAAACGCAAATAGGGGAAAAACGCAAATAGGGGAAAAACGCAAATAGGGGAAAAACGCAAATAGGGGAAAAACGCAAATAGGGGAAAAACGCAAATAGGGGAAAAACGCAAATAGGGGAAAAACGCAAATAGGGGAAAAACGCAAATAGGGGAAAAACGCAAATAGGGGAAAAACGCAAATAGGGGAAAAACGCAAATAGGGGAAAAACGCAAATATGGCAAAAACGCAAATATGGCAAAAACGCAAATATGGCAAAAACGCAAATATGGCAAAAACGCAAATATGGCAAAAACGCAAATATGGCAAAAACGCAAATATGGCAAAAACGCAAATATGGGAAAAACGCAAATATGGGAAAAACGCAAATATTGGAAAAACGCAGATATCGGAAAAACGCAAATATTGGAAAAACGCAAATATTGGAAAAACGCAAATATCGGAAAAACGCAAACATGGAAGAAATGCAAATATGTTAAAAACGCATATATATGAAAAACGCATATATATGAAAAACGGAAATATGGGAAGAACGCAAATATGAGAAAAACGAAAATATGGGAAGAATGAAAATATGGGAAAAACGAAAATATGGGAAAAACGAAAATATGGGAAAAACGAAAATATGGAAAAAACGAAAATATGGGAAAAACTAAAATATGGGAAAAACAAAAATATGGGAAAAACGAAAATATGGGAAAAACGAAAATATGGGAAAAATGAAAATATGGGAAAAACGAAAATATGGGAAAAACGAGAATATGGGGAAAACGAGAATATGGGGAAAACGCATATATGGGAAAAACGCAAATATGGGAAAAATGCAAATATGGGAAAAACGCAAATATGGGAAAAACGCAAATATGGGAAAAACGCAAATATGGGAAAAACGCAAATATGGGAAAAACGCAAATATGGGAAAAACGCAAATATGGGAAAAACGCAAATATGGGAAAAACGCAAATATGGGAAAAACGCAAATATGGGAAAAACGCAAATATGGGAAAAACGCAAATATGGGAAAAACGAAAAAATGCGAAAAAGCAAATGTGGAAGAAACGCAAATATGAGAAAAACGTAAATATGGGAAAACGCAAAAATCGGAAAATCAGAAAATCGCAAGTATGGCAGAAGGGAAGTTTGTAGCACAACTTGACTAGAAGAAGGAATCGGTTGGTAGGATGGTTCGTGAGTAATGGGAAAAACGCAAATGTGGAAAAACGCAAATATGTGAATAACGCAAATGTGGGAATAACGCAAATATGTGAATAACGCAAATATGCAAAAAACGCAAAACTCGGAAAATCAGAAAACCGCAAATACGGGAGAAGAGAATTTGGGGCACATTTTGACTAGAAGAAGAAATTGTTTGGTAGGATGGTTTGTGAGTAATGGGAAACACGCAGATATGGGAAAAACGCAGATATGGGAAAAACGCAGATTTGGGAAAGCACATTAAATATGAAAAATGCAAATATGCAAAAAACGCGAATATGAGAAAATCGCTAAAATTGGAAACTCGCAAATATGGCAGATGAAAATTTTGTTGCACAACATGAGTAAAAGGAATCGGTTGGTAGAATGGGTTCATGAGCAATGGGAAAAACGCAAATAGTGGAAAAATGCAAATAGGGCAGAAACGCAAATAGGGCAGAAACGCAAATAGGGGAGAAACGCAAATAGGGGAGAAACGCAAATAGGGGAGAAACGCAAATAGGGGAGAAACGCAAATAGTGGGGAAACGCAAATAGGGGAGAAACGCAAATAGGGGAGAAACGCAAATAGGGGAGAAACGCAAATAGTGGAGAAACGCAAATATGGGAAAAACCCAAATAAGGACAAAACGCAAATATGGGAAAAACGCATATATGGGAAAAACGCATATATGGGAAAAACGCATATATGGGAAAAACGCATATATGGGAAAAACGCATATGTGGGAAAAACGCAAATGTGGGAAAAACGCAAATGTGGGAAAAACGCAAATGTGGGAAAAACGCAAATGTGGGAAAAACGCAAATGTGGGAAAAACGCAAATGTGGGAAAAACGCAAATAGGGGAGAAACGCAAATAGGGGAGAAACGCAAATAGGGGAGAAACGCAAATATGGGAGAAACGCAAATAGGGGAGAAACGCAAATATGGGAGAAATGCAAATAGGGGAGAAATGCAAATAGGGGAGAAACGCAAATAGTGGGGAAACGCAAATAGTGGGGAAACGCAAATAGTGGGGAAACGCAAATACGGGAAAAACCCAAATATGGGAAAAACGCATATATGGGAAAAACGCATATATGGGAAAAACGCATATATGGGAAAAACGCATATATGGGAAAAACGCATATATGGGAAAAACGCATATATGGGAAAAACGCATATATGGGAAAAACGCATATATGGGAAAAACGCATATATGGGAAAAACGCATATATGGGAAAAACGCATATATGGGAAAAACGCATATATGGGAAAAACGTATATATGGGAAAAACGCAAATTTGGGAAAAACGCAAATTTGGGAAAAAGGCAAATGTGGGAAAAAGGCAAATGTGGGAAAAAGGCAAATGTGGGAAAAAGGCAAATGTGGGAAAAAGGCAAATATGGGAAAAACGAAAATATGGGAAAAACGAAAATATGGGAAAAACGAAAATATGGGAAAAACGAAAATATGGGAAAAACGAAAATATGGGAAAAACGAAAATATGGGAAAAACGAAAATAAGGGAAAAACGAAAATATGGGAAAAACGAAAACATGGGAAAAACGAAAATAAGGGAAAAACGAAAATATGGGAAAAACGAAAATATGGGAAAAACGAAAATATGGGAAAAACGAAAATATGGGAAAAACGAGAATATTGGGAAAACGACAATATGGGGAAAACGCATATATGGGAAAAAGGTAAATATGGGAAAATGGTAAATGTGTGAAAATGGCAAATATGGGAAAATGTCCAATATGGGAAAAACCAGAATGTGAGAAAATCGCTAATATTGGAAACTCGCAAATATTGCAGCAGAAAATTTTGTGGCAAAACATGAGTAGAAGGAATCAGTTGGTAGGATGGGTTCATAAATAATGGGAAAATGGCAGGTATGGGAAAATGGCTAATATGGGAAAATGACAGATATGGGAAAATGACAGATATGGGAAAATGACAGATATGGGGATATCGCAAATTTGAAAAAATCACAAATATAGGAAAAACACAAATATGATAAAAACGAAAATAAGGGAAAAACGAAAATAAGGGAAAAACGAAAAATTGGGAAAAACGCAATAATGGCAAAAAAGAAATAAGGGAATAACGCAAAAATGGCAAAATCGCAAATATGGGAAAAACGCAAATAAGGGAACATCGCTAATATGGGAAAAACACAAATATGGGAAAGCCACAAATATGGGGAAAACGAAATATGGGAAAAACGCAATATGGGAAAAACGCAAATATGGGAAAAACGCAAATATG